>NC_044976.1:129315038-129425604 GCF_008728515.1 Papio anubis
ACAACCTAAATGTCCATCAACAGATGAATGGATGAAAAAAATGTGGCATATTCATACAACAAAATACCGTTTAGTGTTAAAAAATAAGAAAGTTATGCAATATATGAAAACATAGATGAACCTTGAGGACATTATGCTAAGCAAAATAAGCCAATTATAGAAAGACACGTGCTACGTGATTCCACCTATATGAGGTAGACAAATTTATAAAATCAAAGAGTGGAATGCTAATTATCAGAGGCTGAGAAAAAAATTGAAGTTTTACTAATAATAAGGCATAATATATTTTTAGTAGAGAAAGAGTTTCACCATAAATAGGATACTGACATTGTCAAGCAAGATGAAAACACTTGAGAATGTTTCTATACAGCCTACAACATTGTATTTACAGTCAACAATAATATGTTATACACGTATAAATGTATTAAGAGAGTAGATCTCATGTTTAGTGTTCTTGTCACAGTAAAGCAAATCAAAATGAACAAACTAACAATTCAATTAGAAAGTGGACAAAGAGACATTTCATTGAAGAAAATATACAGATTTCAAATAAACACATGACAAACATGTAAAATATCATTATCCATTAAGGAAATGCACATAAAAACTACAATGAGATATCATTATATATCTATTTGAATGGCTAAAATAAAAGTAGTGACAACACAGAATGCTAGCAGGGATATAGAGAAAGTACATCATTTATGCATTGTTGTTAAGAGTGTAAAATGTTATAGCCATACAAACAGGAAAGCAACTTGGCTTTTTTTTTTTTTTTTTTGGTCCAAAATTAAATAGGCAGTTACCATATGGTTCAGTGATTGGGGTTCTGTACATTTATCCCAGAGAAATAGACTTATGTTTGCATTAAAATCTGTGTATGAATATTTATAGTGGCTTTTCTCACAGTCATCAAAAGTAGAAACAGTCCAGACACCCCTCACCAGGTGAGTGGTTCAACTGTGATATACTTTTACCATGACACTGCTCAGCAATAAGAAGGAATGAACTATTGTTACACACAATAACCAAAATTAATCACCAGAGTATGGTGCTGAGTGAAAAGGTCGATCTTCAAAAGTTACATCATACTATATGAGTTCATTTGTATAGCAGCATGGAAATGACAAACTTATAGAAATGTAGAACAGACTCGTGGTTGCCACAGTTTAAAGAGGCAGGAAGAGGAGGTGGCTATAAAAAAGCAACATCAGCGATCCTTGTAATGATGGTAGCCTTCTGAATCTTAACTGAATCTTGACAATGTCAATATCCCATTTATGATATACTGCTTTTCTGGATGTTTCCATTAGAGAAAACTTGGTAAAGGACACGAGATTCTGTCTGTATTATTTCTTATAACTGCATGTGAATCTATAATTCTCAAAATAAAAAGTTCTGTTTTAATGCCTGTAATCCCAGCACTTTGGGAGGCCGAGGTGGGTGAATCATGAGGTCAGGAGATCGAAACCATCCTGGATAACATGGTGAAACCCCTTCTGTAATAAAAATACAAAAAAATTAGCCTGGCATAGGCACCTGTAGTCCCAGCTACTTGGGAGACTGAGGCAGGAGAATGGCGTGAACCTGGGAGGCAGAGCTTGCAGTGAGCTGAGATCGCACCACTGCACTCCAGGCTGGGAGACAGAGCAAGACTCCATCTCAAAAACAAAACAAAATGAAACAAACAAAAAAAAGTTCTGTTTTAAAGAAAGGGAAGCCTTTGAAAGCATTTGATAGGAAGCCTTAAAATGCTTGAACGTGTGCAGTGGGGTGCACACACATGATCCAAAAGACTTACAAATAAGAGGAGCTGATAATTTGAATTATATGTTGTATAGGTTTAAGCTATCTTTTGCAAATCTAAGCCTTTCCTTCTGTCATCACATTAAAGTGAATTAATCTCTACAAAGAGTTCTTGGTAAATTCCCAATTTTTAGGGTTACTAGGCATAGTTTCCAAACTCCTAATACATTATTGTTTGTAATCACTCTCAAAAGCTGTCAAAATTTACATCAACTCAAGATCACACTGATTACTTGTTCATTTCTTTATAGAGAAACCCAATCCTGCATTTAAAAGGATGTCTATAAATTGTGGAACTATTTTGTCCAGAAAGACCTTCTTCCTAAAATTACATTTTTTTGAAACTGCAGCCAATGTCCAGACATAAGAAGATTTTTTTCCAAATCAATTTAACATGAAAATTTAAGGGAATCCTTACAAAAGCTATAATCTACAAGGAATCTGACTTGTAAGGAAAGGTCTTTAACCATTATTTCTTTGACTCATAGACAGATCATAGATTATGGAATTAAGATGTGAGTTCTGCCTTCACACCTGATTGATTCCTTAATCTTGGGTAAGTCACCTACATGCTTGGACTTTAATTTTTTTTATTTAATACTGTCAGGATTATTAATATTTCCTTCATCTTCTTTCACCAGGAAAACGTCCTAATATTACAGGTAAAAACACTGACTACCCAAGAAAATAACCAAATTGAAGAGAAGAAAATTGATTCATTCTTCCTCTTCCTCACCTGAGTAGCAGCTAATGTATCTCCAGAATCTCCTCGGACAGCCATAGCATTCTTTTCATTGATCCAAGCTTCCTCTTCCTCAGCATTCTGCATGAATTGCAAGTATTCAAGGGATTCTTCTAACTGAAGTCCTCTATAACAAGGTGACAAGCCCCAGTGAGGATAAGAACAAACTGGCAAGCAGTGGGAGTACAGTGGGGTGGCACAATCTCATTCAGGCAGACCAGCTTATTCTCACAAGGCAGCCACAGTTGAACTGGGCCTCAACACAATATGATATGTGCCTACTAGTCAGTGGTGCAGATCTGCTGTGAAATGGAGGAGACTCCTTCCCTAGAAGTTCATTTTGTGGCACCTTCTACTGTCTAAGAAACTTTGTTGGAGGGAGGAAACCCACCCTAGCCAAAAAAGGGAAATGATGACTTCAGTGTTGGAGAATATCAGCAGTGACACAATGTCTTTTTCTACTCTGAGCATTGCCTTCTTTCGTATATGATGAAGGCACCACAAAGTGCCAGAATCTCCCTTTTAGTCCCCAAGGAAAAACGGAATTACAGACAGCAATTGTTATATTTGGCTATATGTGTGATGTGGTTTGACTCCGTTTCGCCACCCAAATCTCATCTTGAACTGTAATCCCTATGTGTCAGTGGAGGGGCCTGGTGGGAGGTGATTGGATCATGGGGGCAGATTTCTTCCTTGCCATTTTCATGATAGTGAATGAGTTCTTGCAAGATCTGATGGTTTAAAAGTGTTTAGCACTCCCCGCGCCCACGCACGCTCCCTACTCTGCCTTGGTAGATGTGCTTCTTTCCACTTTGCCTTCTGCCATGACTAAGTTTCCCGAGGCCTCCCAATCATGCTTCCTGTACAGCCTATGAAACTGTGAGTGGATTAAACCTCTTTTCTTCATAAATTGCCCAGTCTCAGGTAGTTCTTTACATCAATGTGAGAACGGACTAATACATTGTATATGTGGTTCAAATTGGCTATATGGCTATAGGGGAAAATAATTCTTCATCCTTACATTACTAAGGGCTGCATATAATATGAAAACTGGGAGATAAAGCAAAACAGATGTGTAGCTAGTAACCTGATATGAAGGATAACACATGTAGGAAAACAATAGTAAAAGACGGCTGCATGTAAATGCAGAAGGAGAGGTAGATTTAGAACAGAGGCAGTGATCATATTGCCTGGGGTATATGGAGGAAAGTTTTGTGGTAGACTTGGCATTTGAGAAAGGACTTAAGGAGATAGATGGGTAGTTGGGGAGAGCAGACAATGCTGAACAGGCACGTAAGTATCCTCCCAACATCCAAAATCCAGGAAGCGAACTGGGCCTTCTATATCCCACTCACCGGGCCTTGGCCAACTCTTTGAGCTTCTCCCAATGTTCAACAAACTGAGCCAGCCGCAACTGGATCTCCTCTTCCCCCACAGCAGCCTTGTCTTTCAGCTTCTCTGCCATATCCAGCACATTCTGAAGAACAACTCCGATTCATGTTCCATTACCTCACAATCTCTCCCCATTTAGCCATAGTCCCTTATCAAGGTATCTAGCCCATCCTACCCTCCAGATTATTTAGAAACTCCACAGGACTTTGTGAGGGTCCTGAAAGTCCAGGGAGAATGATGAAAACTGCAACAAGATTTACTATGCTAAACATTCCCAAGTATTTTAGCAAATATATCAGTACTTGCACTAGGCTACTCTCCATAATCTCCTTTTTGGTCTATTCATGGTCACAGAGTGATCCTGCTGCCAAGTCAGACCCAGAGTTGCCTTCTTCTCAGTTGGCTCAAGTATAGTTTTCCCAGATGTCCCAATCTGCTCCCAATTGTCAATCACTCCCCAGGAGTGTTAGAAGTACTCCTTCCAGGAAAGGGCATGGGTTCTTGTTCAGAACTCTTCTACTTATAGGAGACTAAAGGTGGAAGAGAAAAGAATATTTGTAAACTCTTTGACTAATTCTCTCTGACCTTGACATCCTACTTTCACATTTTATAGCACCCTCTTATTTATCGGTAACATGACAGGTTGCTATAAGATGATTTCTATATTTTCAGGTCTGGTATTCTATTCCTACCTGGATGGCAGGCTCATGTGCTACCAGCTCCCCTTCTAGGCGTCTGTGCTTCTTCAGCAAGTTCTGAACACCCTGAAGATCTCTCCCGTAGTCCTGGGAGCTCACTCGTAACAACTTCTCCCTAAAATCAAGGAAGAAAACAGAAAGTTTGGAGTCTAGACATCCAAGGTCATCCTACAGCAATAGCTTTCTAAGAGTGTGTGTGACTGGTGGTGAGGTGGTTGTAAATTCTGTAATACCCTGTTGCCAATGACTGAAAATATAATTAGTGGAAGAGGCTTGCAGCAAAACTTCTGACTTAGCCAATACAAATTAAAGTAACATATTGATCTCCACCATAGGCACAACTGTAACAGTCTTTCCATTAGTCCCTTTGCCTGTCCACCTGTGTATCCTCTGTTGTTTGCTCAAGAATATACACTAATGTTTCCTATTTCAGAAAAATGTGAAAGTTATAAATGACCTCCATGGATTTTGTTATTTTCATTTATTAATATCAATAATAAATTCAGCTAGAATGGGTATAAAGAGCTGATTTCATAGGAGTCATGGCAGTTGGGATGCTTCCAAGTATAAAATGTTTGAGCGTCACCATGAAGCACAGTCGAAGACTACATGGACAAGATTATTCTATCTTATGGTCTTATCCAAAAATGATTTGAAAACATGTTGTTTGTTGCCCTATGCACTGTGCTTCCCTCTAATTTATTGATTACTCATAAGAATTAGCAGCTTTGTAGAAGAGAAGCATGATGAGGCAGGTTAAATTGGAAGCAGGCAAAATATTGTGATTTGCTAAGATTTTCCCATCATATTTTACAACAAAAATAGGATGAGTAATGAAATCATGGCAGATACTTTGTAATATTCTCTTTTGGGTGTCCAACTCAGCATCATATAAGATATACTGGATGTAGAATGACAAGGATCTGATCAGCTGTGTAAATGCCCAGGTGTCTCTGTGAGTATTGTACATCATTCTATGAACTACAGAGCAAATGCAGATGGCTTCTTAGTTTTGTTCCTGTCAAGTATGTTAACTGCTCCTCACTTCCTCCACACCTGTCTTTCTCTGGCTTGCATCCAGTAGGGGAATTTGGGAAAAATAAAACCAATGTTAACTTTAAGCTGAGGCAAACATGAAGTAATACTATCTTCAAGAAACAATTACACATTTCATTTCAGTATAAATTGGAACAAGTTTGGTGGATTATCTACTTGTTTGGATTATTGACACATTTTGAGCTGGTGGCACATACTGTATCCAGGATTCCTCATCATCTAGATCCTGGAAGAACTGGAACAAGGCATAGGCCTCTTTCAGTTTTTCATGGTGTGCAGCTGCCAAGTCTTGGACATTCAGGAAACGCTTGTTGACACTATCTTTTTTCTCCGTAATCTGATCAACGTTGAAAGTCCCGCTGGAGAGCAAATCTTCAGCCAATGTATTCAGGTCCTTGAGTGCATCCTAGAAAGTCTCAGGATACTCAGTGAATAGTATAGTACAGGCATTACTCAGATCCCACAATTTAACAATAGCTGGTCTGGCTCAAAGATTGGGCCAAATGGATAGCTTTCAAAGATACGGAATTTGATTACGTGTTATACATGTTAGCATATTTTCAGGTTGGAGAAGGGCCATATGTGGGAGCAATAGACTTAGCATTACTACATTACTCAAACTGTATATTTAGCCTGTGTCCTGTTTCTCCTTCTGATGTTTTCAGTATTTGCCTTCTCTCCCCAACTAAAAAAGAAAATCGGCTGTGTGCGGTGGCTCATGCCTGTAATCCCAGCACTTTGGGAGGCCAAGGCAGGTGGATCAAGAGGTCAGGAGTTCAAGACCAGCATGGCCAACATGGTGAAGCCCCGTCCCTACTAAAAATACAAAACTTAGCTGAGCATGCTGGCGCATGCCTGTAATCCCTGCTACTCGGGAGGCTGAGGCAGGAGAATTGCTTGAACTGGTACCAAAAAAAAAAAAAAAATCTTGGCAGGCAATCATTTGTTCCCATACAAGGCTGTCTTATACTGACTTTGACAGCCACAGATTGATTGATTTGACAGTACCAACTTTGGCAGCCACAGATTGATTGATTCAATATTCAGCAAGAGCTACTCTATGGGCAACATTCTTAGCTGCTCATCGAACACACCTATCTCTTCTGTGTCTACTCCTATTCTAACCCAGCCCCCTAGTGATGTCATAGGAAACATCACCAAGTCCCAAGGCCTTTGACCTCCTTCCTTTTCTGTATCTGTATTATCAAGTAAAACTGATAATTATAAAATTCTTTAGTATAAAATTAACAACTGTCAGCATTTTTATCACTGCTCTCAGGACAAATTTTTGGTTGCTATTAGGATGCAACTGGAATCCTTGACAGGATTTCCAGAGTGTATGTGTAGTTCAACTTCATTTCACATGCCCCCGTCTGATTTTTTGTTTGTAATTCTATAAACTTCTACTTTCTTTCGAAGACCAGATCAAATATATAGCTTGAAAGATAATTGGCTTATATGTATGCATCAGTAAAAGATAAAAAAGATAGTTTTTAGGGTCCACTTTCTGGAATCTTAGAGTCTATAGTTTAGTGATAATTGATTATCAGTGACAGTTTTAATGGCTTCACAGCCCATTAATTTTACCTAGTTAGAATGTCTGCTGGTTGAGAACACTAAGAACCATTTTGCAAGGCTGTGTTTTCAAATGGTCTCCTAAGATGGCAGGGAGAAAAGCCAGAAATATTTCAATTCTGCCCAGAGGAATGGTATGCCAACACTACTTACCTCTCGAGCCAACATCTCTGTCTCCAACAGCTGATGCTTCTTGAGTAGGTTTCCTGCTGAGGCCAAGTCCCTGGCCTGATCTTTCATGGCCAGCAATGTCTCTGCCTGGAAATAGAGAAATAAGCAATAAAGCTGCCAGGTGAAACTGCCTTTAAGAAAAATAAGATCAGCAGCTATGTCTCCAAAATTTTCACAGGAAAGGTCAAGGAAATTGCCCATGTAGATATTCATTTGTCTGACAAGTATGTGTTAAACTCTTTTGCCTCTACTGTTTCCAGGTGCAATTACCTCTGAGAGCCAGAACTCAAAGTCCTGGATGCTTGTGTTGAACCTCTGTTGACGACTGGCCTCATTGAGCTTCTGCCCTTTGTCAGTTGTTTTCTCAAGCAGATAATCCCAATGTTTCTTCAGCTGTTCCAGTTGCTCCTAACCCAAGGACAGTGAGGAGTCATATCAATCTTTAGGATCCTGGGCCTTGTGACTACTTGAGAGAATAATGTAGGATGGTTGTGAAGGCAGGAACTAGCCAAAATTTGCTGATACTTGCATATCATACATTTCAAACCAGTTATACTTAATCTGGGAAAACAATAGGAGTTGTTGGACAAAACAGAAAGTTCAAAAAAAGGGTCCTGTGTTGAGTGAAGAGATTGACACACAAATGCCAAAAAACTATTGGCAGAAGGGATAGAAAATGTAAAACAAGCATGATAAGACTTTGGAATTAAGTCTAGAGCTTTCTTAGAGTTCCAGGTACTGAGTATGATGGGAGTGACAAGGTCTGGGCATCACTCCTTTTCTCCTTTGTGCAACAATCAGAGGGAAGATTGTTCTTCTGTGATATGGTCACAGAACATATTTTATATCTCTACTCATGGAACATTGAAAGAGTAAATGATTCCTCCTCACGTGCCTTTGTAGCCAAAACTCATCCTGAGCTTTACCTTCATGGCCTCTTCATCACAATCACACGTGCTACGCTCAATCAGGGAGCGCCCCAGTTTGATGGTGGCATCCACCTGATCAGCTCGACCATAGACTTCATTTGCAAAGGCCTGGTGCTTCAGGTATTTCCTCTGAAGGGAAACGAACAGAAATTATATTATATTTTTATTTATGGAGACAAGATAAGGTAAATTATATTTAAAAGGAGGGGCTAATATTTCTATCACAACTGAGGTGATGGTGACTTCTGAGGAACCTGCTCCAAATCAGACTCTGAAGTCTCTGAGAGCAGGCATGGTAACCTCAACAGTCAGAAAGTGTTAAAGTATCAAGCCAAAAAGCTCAGAATGGTGAAATTTTCCAAGGTTCCTATTTTGAACTTGCCTGAATGTTAGTGGGGTCTTTGTAGGATTCATCACAGGCTGTGGGCAGCATCTCACTGATCCATTCTTCCAGCTCCTCAAGATCACGGTAGAATTGTTTTAGGTCAGCTTGGTCTCCAAGCTTTGTCTGCTCAGCAATCAGTTGTGCTTTGAGAGCTTTCCATCTAGAGGATGGAGCCAAATCACTCTATGCCCTCCTCCACCCTTCCCATGCTCTGATGCCATATCCATAAATCTTCCCATTTGCCAACATGCCTCTTTTCTTCTCACACAGTCTTATTATTTTCAGATATAAAATGCAGTGGTAAAGCCAGTTAATTTCTAAGGTATCTTTCATGTCTTTCATTCCATAAATCTAAGTCAGAAAGTCTGCATAGGTGTCAAGATAGTTTTAGGCACCTAGAAATGACAGGAAGTCAGAGTATTCCTCCATCTCAGTGCTAGCAAAGAGGTCAGTTTGCTACATTTTCCTTTAGTACATAAAACAATCACTCAGGCCTGACCTGTCTAGTACACGTTGGAGCCGAGTAGCAATCTCTTCTTTGGCATAGTGTTCATCAGCAATGAGGCGCTCAGCAAAATGTTGTAGGTCAGTGATCTTCCCTTCCTAAAAAGGAAAAGGAAAGAGCCCAGATGCCTGGAGATTAGGCGCTTGATGCAATCCCAGACTCCCTCCTAGAAAAGAATAAAGGTATTATCCTTTGTGGATTCAGAAGATATACTCAGGGTCAAACAATAAATGCCTTACAGGGAGGTGGGTTTCAACTTAACAGGCGGAGAAACATCTAATAATGGGCTACTTGTGTGGTACTGAGTTCCCTAAAGAACAGACACTTCTCATGACCATTGTAGAGGGCGGATCCTGTATTGAGTGAGACGTTGAAATACTATATAAAGTCATTTTCAATCCTAAAAGTCAGAGTTTAGAATGCTGGATTTAAAGTAAGAGAGTCCACTTGCTGCGTGTGACTTGGGTGAAACAATGTCAAGTGTCAGGCTGCCCTGCCTGCCTCAGTTTTTCTGTAAGAAGCAAACAGGGATCAGGGCTGGGCATGGTGGCTCACACCTGTAATCTCAGCACTTTGGGAGGCCGAGGTGTGTAGATCACTTGAGGTCAGGAGTTCGAGACCAGCCTGGCTAACATGGTGAAACCCCGTCTCCGCTAAAAGTACAAAAATTAGCTGGGCATGGTGGTGGGTGTCTGTAATCCCAGCTATTCAGGAGGCTGAGGCAGGAGAATCACTTGAACCCGGGAGGCAGAGGTTGCAGTCAACCAAGATCACACCACTGCACTCCATCCTGGGTGACAGAATGAGACTCCATTTCAAAAAAAAAATGCAAATCAAAATGTTTGTAAATTATAAAACCAGACAAATGTATAGGATTTCTGTTATTACTACTATGGATTATTATATTAACTCCTTTACTAGTCATTATTACCTGGGCAGTGATTGCTTTGTGCAAATCATCCTGTTTCTTCTTCAAGGCCTCCAGACTGTTTAAGGAATCTTTGTCATCTGACCTCAGGGCATTCTCACGTGCCACCATCCAGTTCTCAGCTTGATCACAGTTCCCCTGGAACATCTATGAGGAATTAAATGAGAGGGGTATGGTGTCATCCAGGTAGTGTGAAGGAAATGATGTCACACCTTTCATGATCGTGACACAAAGGGTTTTGCAAGGAGTACTTAGCATCTTCCAAGACACACTCATGTGACACATCTTAGCTGTACTGGAACTTTTCCTCTTTCCCAAACATACACTTTATGTTTATGTATAAGCTACCTCCAATTCCTGGGGTGCTGTTTCCTAGTTCTTAAACCTTGTTAATACTGTCTGATCATTTCCTTAAGACTCTGTGAAATGTTATCCTTCAGGGTAGCCTGTGACACAACCGCTCATTTCCCCCAAAAGCTTTAATCACTTCTTGTTCTTTAGCCTCAAACCACTCAAACGTTTTGTTTTATTAATAATCATCTCACCGCACTAGTAAAATCTGTCTATATGTCTAATTTCACTATTTAAGAAATGGGAAACTATCTTACTAATCTTTGTGGCACTCCGAGCCTCCACAGGATAGAATCTTAACAAAAATCAGACAATCAATTCCTCAATCAATCAACAAATGATAAACAACCCACCTCATGTTCAGGACTGATCACCATCTTGTTCGACTCTTCTAACAGGAAAGAGTGGAGAATATGACAATGATCGGTATAGAAAGCATAGTACAATGCTAGGTATTTAAGAGATGAGCTCCCTTTGTGTTTATAATGTGGAAAGTCTAGTGAACTGAGCATGTAATGACCATATAAAATTGCATAGAAGAAACAGACTACTGAACCTGCTTAACAATTGGGAAATTTGCTGTACCTGCAACTCCAGGCACTGGTCTAGGATCTTCTTGCGTTGTTCCCAAGCCTTCTCCAAATCATCTCTCTCTAGCCTGACAGCTTGAAGCTTTTTTTCGATTTCAGGGCTAGCACGGTGCTCACTGTCTATAAGTTCTGCACCGAAGTCCTCTAAGGCCTGGAAGGTGGGAGCCTCTGCCTCCATGTCAGCACGGTGCTCCTGTGGGCAAAAGGGGGAAGAAATCAGTGAGGCCAACTCCGTTGGAAATTTTAAAATTAGTAGAGGTTTCAGGTGAAGTGATCAGTGGCTATGGCTTTTGTAGTTATACCTGATGTCTCTCCAGCAAGATCTCTATGCCAGTTAAGTCTTCGGCCAGCTCCTGTGATGATACCATGCCGGCAATGCTGCTGATCCAATTCTGCAGATCCCTAGATAGACACATTGGAATCGACAAGAAAACTTTGCAACTTGCTACAGTGCTGTTTGCCCTACAGCTTTCCATTCTCCAGAAAAACATTTCCAGAATAACATTTTTTATCTGGCTTCATATGCTTCACAGATCTTAGGTTTGCTGTTTATATTGTATCACTTAATGGTAACAATCCCTTGTATTTGAAAGCCTCTTCACTTTTATTATCTTTATCAATTCTTGCAGTAATCCTGCAGAGATTCTGGGAATTTTTTGTTTTCATTATGGAGATAAAGAAGTTAGCTTAGAAAAGATAATTAATTTGCCCATGTGATATAACTAAAAACAGACCTCTTCAATAGAACCCAGACCTCTGGAATCCTGGACTGTTATATATTTCATTACTTCTGTTGGTTACTGTTCCTTTTAAGTGGTTTCTAGGGTTTGAAGATACATCTTATTATAGAGTCTCAAAGAAATCATGTCTTTCCTCTTACTTTTATTCTCAAGAGAATCTAGCACATATTTTGGCCAACATACACATACACACACAGGCCTCCACACTGTTGATTAAATCAAGGTCTATTTCCCTACCCTTTTAGTAGTCAGGAAGTTAGACAAGCAAAACTAAGGTCTATCTTCTTAAAAGGCAAATTTTAACCATGCATTAACTTTAAAGCATATATAATGAATAAATTAAGCATTTCATAAAGAACGTCATTACTCTTGTTTGCTCAATAGGAACCCTTAGCTCTAGGAAAAGAGAGGTCTCTTCTTTTGTAAATTCATTTATTGAAGCAACTAAGTTTTATTGGGTGCTTACTAAGTACCAAACATTGTGAAAAAGGCATATCTGTGCCTTCTAGGAATTCACACTTTAGGTTAAGAACGGAAAACAAAAACAAAAACAAAAAACAGAGCATAGGCACTAATAGCAATTAAAAAACAAAACTGAAAGCAAAAGTGTCACATAGGGTAAAATAAGATATTAATGTTGCTCAGGGGCTGGGAACACTACTTTGAAATACTGAGGAGTACAGCTTCACAAAGGGAAGGAAGCACCATTGGAATGGGTGTGAGTGCTATGTATTTAAACTGTGTCAAAAACTATAGCTTTCTAGTGCGGAACTGAGGAGGGGATTTCCAAGAGGAACTACAGTCATTTGCCAAAATTTGCCTCCTTTTTTCTTGAAAAGCATTGCATTGAGAGCTACAGCTTCCTGGACCCTCAACTCTAATGCTCCTCCCAGCGAACTGAAGTGATGGAGTCGAACGTGGGAACTGTTCCACAAACTATATGTTTGTGAGGTGAATTTTGGATTGTGATAATGTCTAGACTTCAGTAAGATATTCACAATTCTCTGGAATTTGGTCCCAGTAGTTTTAAGTTTATCTCTTGCTACTTCTCCTACCACCCAAACATGTTCTTATTCTTATTCTTCTTTTCTTATGATTATGTCTTTGTTTGCACAGTTCAGTCTACATGACTTGTTTTCTCTGTTAAAATTTTGATTGATAAAATATAATAAAATGTTACGTTATCTGCAGTGCATCATCTCTTCTACCCAACTCTGAATTCTCACTGCTGTTTGTTACAATGTGTGTTTGAGGCTTCATTATGTTCTATCATAGTTATATGTATTCAACAGAATACTGAATACAGTAGAAGACTGAATACTACTGTCTCCTCAGTAGAACAAAACTCTAAAACCCCACATCATAGTACTTTATATATAGTATACATTTACAGAAGCTTACTGAACTGGCCTAGATGGCTTCAGATTCTTTCAGACTTTGTATTTTATTGCTTTAAGTTTCAAACCTGAAATTTTTACACCTTGCAAGAGGTAAGACTTGAATGCAGTGGTGCCCTCCAAACCCAGCAGTGAACAGCATCTGTACCCAGACCACTCCTAGACAGTCTACTTAGAGGCCAGACATGGACATTACCCACCCCACTCTACCTGGCCTTGCTGAGGAACAGGTAGAATTTCTGGGCCTCATTTAGGCTCTCCTTACGATCCTTTGTGCGCCCCTGCAGGTCTTCCCAGGCCTCATTCAGCTCCATTTTCTGTCTCTGCAGGTCCTCAGTGGCATCTGGATGGGACTCACTGAGACGCTCCGCTGTCTCCCCCAATATGGTCACCTGGGGAGGTACAATAGCTCTGATAATCAGCCTAGAGACACACCTGAATCTTAGCAAAAGGAGACTCCTAAGTCCCAGTATTCAGCTCCTGAAATAGACATCAGTGATGTATAAGTATGTCATAATACTTTATAAAATAATATCAACCTTTTAGTCCACATAACTCCCTAAGGTAGTTGCAATCGGCATTACCATACTTCTTTTTAAAAATAAGAGGGTTGTGGGGAAGAGTGGTTAAGTGACTCTGCTGGTTAGTGGCAACCTCAATTAGGAAACCCAAGGGTCTTGATTCTTCATGCGAGGAGCTTCTTTTTGTTCTGCATGATAATGCCAAGCCTCTGAGTATATCTGGAAAGCTCCAGAGTACACTTTTGGGTTGAAACAGAATTTAACAACTCATTCAATTCCTTGCTAAGAAAAACATGCACCATGCTCAGGCATTGGCCTGATCGTCCTGGATATGGACATTTGCTATTTCTCCTGAGCTACTGGCCTCCACCTAGCTGCCACAAGATCTGGTCACTTGTCACCTACCAAAGAGACAAGGGGATATAGGGTGCTCACTCAGACAGCAGGAGTTGAACAAGTTTTTCCCCATGTTAATGGTCATGGGGCATATCCTTTTCATGGTCTTGCCTTAGGGACAGTGTACAAAAACAAATATGAAACAAAGAGAAATATAAGAATAAGAGACCGAAAAAGAGAACCAAAGAAGAGGGCATTGGTATAGGGTTAAATATAAAGTGGAAAGTGTTGGAAAAGCTTTGAAGGACCTGTCTCACCTTATCTCCCAGGGGTACGAGGTCCCTTTCAAAGCCCTCATGCTGTCGCTGAAGAGCCTGAACACTGAATAGATCTGAGCCAGGGTCTGCAGCACTGAGGGCCTGGCATTTCTTCTCAATCTGCTCCTTCGTGTCATCTGCTTCTCTGGTATACAAGAGAGTAGAGAGTTCAAAAGTAAGGATATGTACCAGAGGCAGGCTAGTGGGGCTCACAAGAAAGTTATCATCACTACCACTCACCACCCTCACACCCCCCATCCCCTACCCCCAACCCCCACCAATTATCATCATTCTTTTTTATGTGCTAGAAACTTAGGCTCGTTTAATCTTCACAACTCCAAGAAGCATAGTTACTATTACCATTCCCGTTATATAGATCAGAAAACTGAGGACTAAAGAGGATAAGTATTTTCTCAAGATTATATCACTGCTGAATGGTGGCACCTAAGCTTGAACCAGGCCATCTGACGGCAGTCACATGCTTAGCTATCATACTTCATAGCTTTCTATCTTAAGCGTTCTGAACACACAGACCTGTCTGAGTCTGTTTTTCCTTCCCTGCATCATCAAAAATACATTTATACACAATGAAGGTGTTTGGTTTCTGTTTTGTTTGTTTGTTTACTTGTTTGTATGTGTCTTTGTGTTTCTTAGTTTGAAAATCAAACAAGAAAAATGTTGAATGAGCTGTTAGTCAATGTGATGTCTGTTGCCCTCTACTGTTGACTTCTAGTTCAGAAATGTAATTACTTAAACTTCTTGTTTCAACTTCAAGTTTCTTTCTTTCTGTTTTGATTTTAAAGACAAGGGTCTCACTCTGTTGCAATAGGCTGGAGTGCAATGGTGTGTTCAAGGTTCACTGCAGTCTCAGCCTCCTGGGCTCAAGTGATCCTCCCAGTTCAACCTCCCAAGTAGCTGGGGCTGCAGGCCTGTGCCACCACACTGGGCTAATTTTTCATTTTTTATTTTTTTGTAGAGACAATGTCTTGCTTTGTTGCCCGGGTTGGTCTACAACTCTCAGCCTAAAGCAATCCTCCTGCCTCGGCCACCCAAAGTGCTGGGATTACAGCTATGAGCCATTGCACTCAGCCTAAGTTTTATTCATCTTCATGGAAACATAAAAAGACTACTAATTGTGTTCCAAGACCCAAGCCTAGGCATTAGAAAATTGAAGTGGGTTGTCTGGGACTATCCCGTCTGCGAAGTGAGAATTATACTACTAAAAAGCCTAATTTTCTATTGGCACATTGTCTCCATCTCAGGAAGAAAGATTATATTAGTATCTATGGTTCCACCATAGTAATAGACTTAGAAGTTTTGTGAGTGGGTTGTAAAGCAGCACTGCTTTTTAGAGTTAAAATTCTTACCTGTGAAACACCTCAACAGCATGGGCACTGCCCAGCAGCTGCCGCTGTTCATCTGCAAGCCTCTGCAAGGAACCCCAGCGGGCATTCAATTCCTAAAAGAGGCAAAAACATCAGACTTGAGATGGAGAACTAACTCACATGGCTCAGTAGTGTCTGAAGACAAGACAAGATTTAAATCATAATTGTTCTTATGTTATTTTCTTCAGAAATTGCATAGCTTTGCTCCTTTCTTGGACAGCTTGAGCTTGGGTCTCATTTTTGCCAGTGCCTCAGAGAAAGTGATTTCTTCGGAAGCTAATGTTAGAGGGTGAAACCATCAACTCTGGAGTAGTAATCAGTGCTTACTGTTACAAAGACGACACAATAAACTCCAAAAAAATGAACGGAAAGTGTTACCTTGGTAGTTAGAAGTGATCACATTTCTCTAAGACAAATAATTCTGTATCCTGAATTGAATAAAACAGGTAGCCTCTTAAAGCCCTACTTTCTATAGGGGGTAAGTACATTGCTCCCCTTCATATTTCTTCTCCCTCATATCCCATAACAACCACTATAAAAACAGGCAGAAAACTCATCCCCACTGACTTATGGCAATCCAGAGAACTAACTGAACATTTATTAATGTTCATTAGATCTTTTATGGAATCACAGATCCAGATGTGAATCAGGTCAAGAATGGCTTCTCCTCTATCTCTACTGACCTATATTCTCCTTCTTCAGCACATTGATCAGAACCTGTGTCTTCCAGTAAATTTTCTTAATCAACCTCTTCCCACTATCATAGCTTCTTTATCTGCATTTTCTTTGCATTCATGTAATTGAGTATCTCTTGTGTGTGTGACAGTGAAAGGGAGGTGAGTATGTGTTGTAATTTAAGAATTTTAGGTCAGTTCCAATGTACATATTCTAAAATTGCAATTCAAATTCAATTATATTATTGGGTGGACATGTAAGGAAAAAACTTTATGTTTAATTTGATATAGCCTGGTACAGAAGATTAAAAGGAGGTTTGGATATCATAATTTGGATATTGTGCTATCCAATGTTTACTTTTCAGATATAGAAACTGAGGTTTTTAGAAATGAAGAGACTTGTCTGAGGACAGAGTCAGACAAGAATAGAGCTATGATGTAAATCTAATTTAACTAATGTCCAGTGTAATATTACCTAAACCTCCTAATACTGCCTCTTAAAGCTACATCTTAATTTCTGCTACCAATACTTTTGTCTCCTTTCCCACTCCATCCATGAAATGACAAATGTGAGGGCATGGAGGACACTCAATATATGTTAACAAATGAGCTTGCTTTAATTAAGTTAATTTAGACAACAAAAATACAGGGATTTTGGAGGCTATTGTCTTTGACCTTTCCTATAGCCAATGCCATACAGCTGTTACTTTCTGCATGATCTAGTGGATCTGCAGAATATAAAGTTCCATGTTGAAGTGAAATGAGGACTCCCAAAGCCCAACCTGGTAGTGAGGAGGGATGGAGGGAGCCTTAGTTACCTGCCGGATTTGAGCTCCTTCTGGTGTTAGAAGTCCTTCAAATAGTAGATCATCAGCTACCTTGTTGATATCCCTTAGCCGAGGCTCATTGGTCTTCAAATCCTGAATGGGAAAATTCATCCAAAGCAGTATAAATCCCCTCATCAAGAATCTACCATACTTACCTGTCCATCTCTGCCCCTACTTGGCTAAACAGCAAAACATTGCTGACATCACCTGTAATACACACCAAGCTCCTCTTCTCCAATCCGCCACTGAGAAGAGTATCCTTAAAGATCTTGACACCTAGTGGCTATCCAAAACTTGTCAAGAGAACTATTATTTATCTGCAGTATGAAGCATAGCCATTTTTCTAGATTTCTTTAAATCTCCCCTGGGTTAAGTTATACCATTAGAGGGATTGATACCCAAGCTGTGTAACATCCTTTTCTACCAGTACAAACTCCAGCTTTATAGAATTTCTTTAACTGAGTCACTATCTGCCTGCATTATGAGATATTTGTAAGAAACAGCTCTAGGGAGTGCGCGCGCTCTCTCTCTCTCTCCCCCCCCTGTGTGTGTGTATGTGTGTGTGTGTGTATGTGTTAAATCCCATGTGGAAGATATCAAAAGAAAAAGAAAAGAAGGAATGTACACTCACTGCTAGTTAAGATAATGGAAAAATATCTAATGGAAGAAAGAATGCTGAAAAGGTTTTAGGTAGGCAAAAAATTAGAAATTGTTTGTCAGGTCAGGTTCTTCCTTTTTCCACCCCAAACTCTGCCCCACAATTAAACTTTACACATGGTACAACAATACCTTATCCCAACCTGGGCATTGGAAACAAAGTATAGTATAGGGCAAGTTGTGAAGAATTCAGGAAGACCAGCACTCCAGGGAGGATTTTAGAGTGACAGGCACTGAAGGCTGCAGTTAAGGTAACTAGTTTTCTCTGCATTTCCCTTCCAATTATTAACAACTACAATACCTAGAGGGAGATCTGAGCCACAGAACTGCCAACAGCTTTGGGGAGAATATATAACAAGTGCTAAATAAGTTAAAAGATCATGTAGGATAAGCTGTGGGATAAAAGGAAATGATGGCAACCTTCAAAACGGTGTCTGGAGAAGGTTCCTGTTTCTCACCTTTTGGAACTCATCAAACTTTTTCTGCAGCTCCCAAACATCATCTAGTTCCACCCCAGTGTTTTCTGCCTTTTTCTCTTGAATCCATTCCAGCATGTCTCCTGCCTCATAGGCCAATAAAAATTCATTGTAACGTTGCAATAGACGACGTCTGCGTTCTTCTGCCCGATCCAAGAGGGAGCGGTATCTGGATGGAGAAGTGGGAAAAGTGGAATAAAAGAAGGAGAAAATACCGAAGAGTAGAGGCTGAATGACAAACAGAGAGAAAAAAGGAACAAAAATGAAAGGGAAAACAAATCAAAAGCAAAAGAACAGTAGAAGAGAGGAGGAAATAAAGACAGAAGGAAAACAGCGTTGGGGGCAAAAAGATAAACACATAGTATTGCATTTAAAAATAGTAAAAATGCCAGTGACCCAAGAGTATGACTGGCAGCATTCCTTCCCCGTTTCATAAAAGTGACATTTTAACATGGTAACTGACAACTGGATATGAAAAACCTGGCGTAGTAAACGAAGTTCATGTAGATGTCAGGAGACTTTAACAACCTTGAAACAATGTGGGACAAGGAATCAGAAGAGCTCTGTGAAGTGTCTGACCTCAGGAAATTGATAGAATGATTCTGGGGTTGCCTTTCCTCAAAAAGAAACGGAAACATTTAAAGGATTCTAGGTTTACTTTCGATTCTTAAAATCTTCAAATTTTCTGTGGCATCTCAAATCTGACAGATGCAGGGTCATGAGAAGAAATGTCTGTGGCCAAAAATGTCTGGCCAAGTACTGTTCAGTTCTCCAGGCTCCAGAACTTACTGGTTCTCAATTTGCTCCTGGCGCTGGGCGATGTTGCCTGGCTCTTCTCGTCGCCGCTGTGGGAGCATCGGGAACTCATCGTGGGCCAGTCTTTTGACATAGACAGCTGGGACAAAGCCCTGATGATCATCAGCTTCCACCTTCCACCAGTCCTGAAGGGAGAGCAGATCCCCACTGCTTCATTAATTCTTGGAAAAGCAACAAATGGGAGAGACTTCAATACTAAGTCTCTTGGCCCAGGCACAGGTTAATGGCAAAGATAAGCTAACCATGTCTAATGGGTAGCATGTAATTTTCACATATGACCAAGAAATGAAATGAAGAATTGCATAGACAAGCCCCTGAAATCAAGTAATTTGATACATAACGTTAGACCCTTAACTTTGGAGAGGTTTTCAAACACCCGGGACGGCTCTTTTAATGATGGGGCACTTTGTTCATCAGGAATTTACAAAACACACATGGATCCAGGTTCTAGCTGGACTTCTTGGTAGTGGAGCATCTGTGTAGGGGGATATTGCACAAAAGTTTCTTCTCCTCTATTCTTCTTGCAGAGGTCTGAAAAATGTGAATTGCTCTGACATTCATATACCTGAGTGTTATATTATTTTTTTATTTTTGAACTGTTGCTACATCTACCAAAACTCTGAGGTTAATTTTGTCAAAAAATAATGAAGAGGCCTAGACAAAGAAAAAAGGGAGTAGCACGCGTTATTTGATAAGGAAACATCTGCCGCTCCAAAAATTTACTTGTCTTTGGAATAACTATAGCCCAAACTATTTTCTTTTCTTCTTAAGAATTTTTGTAGATTAATTAGGTATCAGAGTATAAAAAAATTACTTCAGTTTTTATGAAAAATATATTTAAAAATCTCAACCAGTATTTTATCATTGTTCTCCTAGGCACAAGATCCAAAGAAAATCAAGTTGACAAAAGACTCATCTTTCAGTAGGCTCCATCTAACCCCAGACATTGTTATTTTATCACTAGAAATACTGGCACAGAAGAGGAACAAGCAAAGAGGAAAAAAGAAAGGGACAGCTTAGCCCTTTAAATATATTACAGAATTTTCACTCATACTTTCTATATCTTTGGGCTGATTATATAACTTCAACTCTTTATGATTTTAACTGTCACACTGGGATTTTAATTCCAAAAGAAATGTGTAGGATCCTGCAAAATATCTACAGGAAAAAATACTACTTAATCAGTTATAGTTATTCAAGAAATAAAATAATAAAATAAACGTTGGATGGTAAAAATGTGAGTATCTGGCAAGATTGGGAGAGATGGTTCTGAAAGAGCCACTTTTTGATGGAAACATTAGAAGGAAAAGTCACCTTATTGATGGAACTGAGCAGCGTTAAGACATCACCTTTCTTCATGGTAACCTCTCGGGGGCTGCGGGCCTCGAAGTCATATAAAGCCATCACCCTTTGTTCTCCAGCAGCTCCCTCCACTGGTGCAGCCTGTTGTTGCTGAACAAAAACAGGAAGCAGGTGTCAGTCACGCACTGCAAATATCTCCCTGTACAGCCTACCAGGGGTGAGCAGTCCTTTAGGCTTCCCAGGAGAAAAGAGCCTCTGGCTGGAACCTCTTACATGGCTGCAGAGATTAAAGTATGTGGTCTTCAGATTGTTCCATTCTGACACTTATCAGGGGACAGACAGGTTGGGAACTATAAACCCAAAGCAAGGAAGCAAATACATGATTTGTCAGAAACATATTAAATGCTCTAAGCCATCAGTTCTTAAAATGGGAGGAATACATTTTAAGAAGTGTACTCCCTTAAGAAGATCCAAAAGGATTATACATATGAACATTCCAGAAAATTATTTGAGAAAGTGAAAGACCCGTTATCTGTCTTTCCCCTACAGGGAAAGGAGGTACACCTTTCCCTGTACCTCCACTGACAATTCTTCCCATTCCTTCTGGCCTTTAAGTTACTATGTCAAGAGCTCTGGACCTTCTGTTTGAGAGATGAGTGATCAATAGCACAGGAAAGGCCACAGAACTTTAAAAATTGAGAACATTAACTGAGATCATTAAAAATATCTTGTGTCTCTGTTTAGTAAGCAGTATGCATTCTAAGGTAGAATTTTCTCTGATTTTTACTTTCTGCCAATTTCGTGTCTCTGAGAAATCAAGCAAAACATAAACCCTCTTCCTAAGGAATGACCCACTCCTTCCTCAAGTTGGAGTTGAATATGCACCTCCGCCGACAGAGTCCTCTGATTTCATCTCCTTTAGGTAACGTGTTTCCTCATACCACACAATGTATAAATCCATCTGTTCTTGTTTAGGCACACACTGTGCAGAGCCTGGTGAAGGCACAGCATAGGAGGTCTGTAAATATACACTGATTTGACAGACTGAGTCTATGTCTTTTGTTTACTCTGAATATGTGGATTAATAACCTCTCATTAGAAAGAATTCCTTGAAGGTAAGAAGTGTGTCTCTTCTTTTCTACCACTACCTACAGAAGATATTGTTACAACATTAATTTGATTCCAGTTCAATGAATCTTCATGACACCCCATTTTACCTTGTACCTGAGCCATTTCATATTCTCAACCAATTGCATCTTCCATTCTCACATTCTTAACCAACTGCATTTTCCACAAAACTTGATTGTTTTGTGCCTCAGTGCATTTGCTGTCATGGTTTATTGACTAGAAAAACTCTTATCCTCTTTCTCTGCACAGTAAACCACCCATCTGTTTTTCCTTAATAATTCAGATCAGGTGGTGTCCCTCAGCTACGAAAATTTTCCTATTTTCCAGTACTGTTATTTCAAGAGAACACAAGAGTCCTTTCTTTGAGACTTTTTGTGCTGTTCATACATCTGTTATATGCACTTACTGTCAAATGTCTGGTCTCCTAATAGGCTGTAATTTTCCTGCAAATCAGGATTTTTTATTCATACTTGCATAGAGTAGACATTTAATATGCTTTGGCATTAAAAATTAAGAAACAAAAGAAGGGAATAAAGAAGAAAGATAAGAAGGAGAGATATAAATGAAGAAAGTAAGAAAGAAAGAGGGTAGAAATATAAAAGGAAGGAAAGAGGAAAGCCAAAAATACATCAGTGAAGACATGATACCATTTATCAAAAAGTTCTTTTGGATGAAGTCTCCTTTGGACTAAATTGTAGATGCTACAGTTCCTGCATACCAGAGTCATAGAACTTAATGTTTTCTTTGTCATTGTTTTTGGGTTGTAGAAAGTAAAAAATCAGCAATAAAGACAATTTATTTTTCTCTGTGGTGGGAAGTGTGATTTCTGTCATCACTGAGTTAGTCTTACCTGGCAGGCTTCTGCCTGATTCTGTAGAGCTTTCATACTGTCTCCAAATGAATTGAGATCCAATAGAAAGGCCTCATGCTTCTTTAGGAGAGCCTGGATTTATTGATGGAAGATCATCAGAATGAATACAGGAGGAACACTATTATTTCAACTACTATTATTTTGGGTTATGCTTTTCGTCTTAGATCCTGGTAAAAGCTACTTTCCATCTATTATAAAGTTCTTTTTAACCCTAAATTTGCAAGCATTAAGGAAATAGGAGTTAATAAATAAATTGTAATTTCAATATGTTTACTAAAATCAAAATTAACTCAAACTTGCAAAAGTATTTTTATCAACACAGATTATAGCTGAAAAGAGGATGCTGTTGATATTGTTACTTTATAAGATAAACATTAGCGTAACTTAAAATGTGCATACCAATTACTTCTAGTGCCAAAAGTTTGTGAAATAGTATCCCAGCTTCCTATAGGACAATAAGCAAAACAAATAAATGGATAAAAAGTGTGATTATAACCTTTGAGGTTCTTCTTGCCCCAGCATATCTCAGTGGATCTGTCCAAATTTATTTTAATAAAGTAATTAAGGTGTCTATGTCTTAAAACTGTGATTAATTTATAAATGCTCAAGGTTACTCTGGAAAGTTTAGGATGGGATTATGATGATGACTCTGATCACACTTTTTTGATTTAGATAATCTCTAAAGAATGTATGAATCTCTATGAGATGAGAAAAATGTAGCATATCTTTGGTGATTCCTGTCAAATCTGAGGGAGTCTCAGCAGATGAAGGCCAAAGGCGATCACTCTGGAAACCCCAAATAATCTGGCAGAATCTGTAGCTGTCCCACAACCTAAGCAAACCCTAAATTGACAATTTGGTTGCATTTGTTGAGGATTCACAATGTTAAACCCACCCCCACCTTACCCCAGCCGCTTCTTCATCAGCTCCATAGTTAGTATTGTCTACGATAGGCTCCTTCTCTCTGATCCATGTTTCTGCTTCATGCAGGTCAGCCAGGTACTGCTGGAACTGGACATTGGCTTCCAGATCATTTTGTCGCCTAGCAGCTCGAGCACGGAGAGACTCCATATTCTGATTCAAACTCTTGACCCTAGAGGCCACATCTTCTGCAGCAAAGTGTCCTATGGAGTAGTTATAGAAAAGGTGAGTATGATCCTCAGGAGTGTTTACCATTCTCTAATCCTTTTGGTACCTTGGAAAAGAGAAAGGAAGTGATAAAAATGGTACCTTATTTAATCAACGTTATATTTTTCTCGAGTTACCTGGGAATTGAAATATCCTGAGTGAGATTAAGTAACAAAAGTTACTAATGGGAGATATGCATGTGGTGGTGAATGGGTTGGTATTGTCTGACAAATACAGACTTGAAAACAGAATACTAATGTATGGGTGATGCTCAGAGATCCAAAATCATGTCTTCTTTAGATGAAGCAGAAAAATCAGCTGATTTCCATTTCTTCCCATAAAGGAGTTATTATTATGAGAATTGCTCTTCCACCCTAAACAACTAGAAAACAGGAAAAGCTATAAGATAAAATGATTTTCAGACAATGGATGGAGGACTGTGATTCCTGAGAGAAGGGAAATAAATGAGATATGTTCTATAATTGCCAAGCTTATGCCTCGGGAGGTTTCTGGGCTATAGGCCTGGGGAGCTAACCCAAATAGAACCACCAGTCACACTGAATTGAGGACACAGAGATCAACATTTGGGAAAGACAAGAGAACTAGGATTTGTGAGGTTGAGTGTTAAAGAGAAGGGTGTTACAGAGAGATAGAACTTATCAGAGAAGTTCCCTAGAGTATTTGTCTGATTACTCACACGCACACATGTATAAGGAAATCCTGTACGGTGAGAAAAGAGTGACTTAAAAGCAGTGGCCAAACAACTTCTAGGCCTCAATTAAGAATGAAAATAGTTAACATCACCACCCATCAAAGTGGAAAAAATATTGTAATACATGAGATAGGGTCCTCAGAAGAGTAATATATCAATACTATGCTCATCTCTAAATCAGTCCCTGAATAAAGGCTGCCCCAGGAGTACCATAACAAAACAGATCCAAGAAGCTCAACAATCACCGAGCTGAAGAAACAAGGAAAACCCTATCGAGTAATCGCATAATCAAATTATTTAATACCAGTGATAAAGAGAAAAGCTTTAAAACAGTTAGGGGGGGAAAAAAAGATATATTACATACAGAGGAGCAAAGATCATGATGACAGCAGACATCTTATCAGAAGTTTGCAAAGTCAGAAGACAAGGCAGCACATCTTTAAAATACTGGAAGAAAGAAATTGTCAACTGAGAATTTTATATGTAGTGAAAATATATTTCAAAAAGGAAGGTAGAATGAAGACTTCTAGATGAACAAAAGTCTAGAGAATTTATGGATAGAAGACCTGCAGTATAAGGAATGTTAGAGGAAGTTCTTCAAGCAGAAGAAAAATAATACAAATGAAAATATTAACCTAAATAAAGAAATTAAGAACACTGGAAATGGGAAATATGAGGGTGAGTTTTTTCTCATTTAATAATTTCATTCAAAACCAGTTGACTATCAAAGCAAAAATAATGACATTGAAATATAGGGTTTATAACATGTAAAAATATGTGACACCAATAGCACAAGGGTGAAAACAAAGGGAGATATCCATTTAAGAATCTTATATTAAACATGAAATGCATAATATTATTTGAAATTAGACTATGATAGATTAAAAATCTATATTTTAATTCCTAGAATAGTGGGCTCTCAAATTTGTGCTTTTGGGATCCCTTTACAATTTTAAAAATTATTAAGGATGCAAAAAATGTTTTGCTTATATAGTTAGACTCATTAATAGTTCCCATATCAGAAATCAAAACAAGAAGCTTTGAAAGAAAAGAATGTACAAGTATATACTCCATTAAACAGAAGAGTGACATCATCACCCATCTGTAGGCTCTGGAAAACTCCATCCTGTGCTTATAAAAGGATAAGTCTGTAAAAGGAAATAATAGTCTTAGCACTACTATGAAAATATTTTAACTTTGTGAACTCACTAAAAGTGTGTCAGAGACCCCAAAAGGACTCCAAATCACAATGGCAAAATCACTGCACTATAAAAAAACATACACACACAAACACAAAACAGCAATTGTAGCTAATAGGCCAATTTGAAGACAAGATGGAATCACAATAAATACAAAATTGATCTAAAGGAGACATAAAGTGATAGATAAAAAGAAAAAATATAGCAACATGCCAGATTTAAAATAAACCATATTGATAATTACACTAAGTGTAAACTGTCTAAATATCACAATTAAGAAAGAAAAATTACCAGATTGAATAGAATAAAAACAAGGCCTGATTATATGCTATTTATAAGAATCCCACTTTAAATATAAGAAACAGAGTACAAGCAAAAAGATGGAGAAACATGCAGCAAAAACTTATCAAAAGATAGCGTATGTGGCTTTTATTAAAGTCACAGTAGGTAGGCTTCAGAACAAAGAATTTCACCATGGATAAAGATTGATATTTCTTTTCTTTTTTCTTTTTTCTTTTTTTTTTTTTTGAGACGGAGTCTCGCTCTGTCGCCCGGGCTGGAGTGCAGTGGCCAGATCTCGGCTCACTGCAAGCTCCGCCTCCCGGGTTTACACCATTCTCCTGCCTCAGCCTCCCAAGTAGCTGGGACTATAGGTGCCCACCACCTCGCCCGGCTAGTTTTTTGTATTTTTTAGTAGAGACGGGGTTTCACCGTGTTAGCCAGGATGGTCTGATCTCCTGACCTCGTGATCCACCCGTCTCGGCCTCCCAAAGTGCTGGGATTACAGGCTTGAGCCACCGCGCCTGGCCCAAAGATAGAAATTTCATAATGTGAAGATTTAACTTCATCGAAAAGACATAACAATCCTAAATGTATATGCATGTAATAACAGAGCTTCAAAATATATGAAACAAAACCTGATAGAACCGAAAAGAGAAGAAGACAAAATCCACAAGTATAGTTGAAGATTTAAAAAACAGGTGAATTTCTATAGTAACACAGATATTCCAAGTAAACATTTGTGGGTTTGAATCACTCAGCTGGGATCTGAAGTTTTGCTCAGGAAACTGAATTTTAACCTACACTTTTGAAAACTAGATATTGGTTGGCACCAATTGATTCTTCAGTCAATAGAGGGAAAATCCCAATGTAATCTGCATTGCATATGCCATACCTGGCTTATGAGGTTCAGAACTGAACATCATACTTAAGCACCAGGAATTTCTGAATTGGATGAAAAGAATGAACAGAGGCATTGAAACTATATGAAGTGAGAAACTAAAGAAATGGAACAGTTTACTATAAAAATAGGTCAGCACTGTATAACTAAGGTCTGCCTTCACAGATCTGGAAGCTCCCATATGGAAAAGAGACATGATTTAATTCACAGTGCTTTGTAAATTAGATTCTGAATTCTGGAACTTCTACAGAGAAGCATATTAATGATTAGGGTTAAGACATTTTACTTTAATAATTTTTGTTTTACAAACAAATAGTGATTCACAGGATTGGAATATTCCTGTTATTGAAATATACAAACGAAACCATATGCCCATTTGTCAGAAATGCCAAAAGAGAATTAAGTGGGAAAACGGGTCAGATATTTTTAAATTCCCTTGAAACCCTAAGAGAATACAAACTTCTTCCCAGAGGTTGTGGCCTGGTGATGTTTTGGCCAACTGAATCTCAATCATACATACCTTCCTCTACCATTTTGTTTCCCCTTTCTGTTATCATTTGAATGCGTGGTTCATGGCTGGCAATGTTCTCCAGGATGACTTTGTGCCTATTCAGAAGCTTTTTGGAGGCAATCAAGTCCTTTCCTGCAGGAGAAAGGAATTTCAAAGTTTGGGATTATCCTGGTGTATGGAAGTAGCATACCTCACTTTTTTAGAACTCTTGGACCCACAGTTCTTCCCTTTGAAGTTCTAACCGTTGAGTAAGATTCTTTAAATTTTTATCATCTGTCTGAATTCACTCCACTTATCTTTGTTCTTCCCCTAGCCTCTTTTTATTAATAAGTTTCAATTCACTATTATACAACAGATAATGAAAACATCACTATTTTTGTTGAAAGATAGGTAGGAAGGCAAGTAACTTCTTAGTTCAAATGTCCAATATTATGCACACAATTGTCTTTCAGCATATTGTGATGTACAAGGAAGGAACTTCTACTTGCTAATTTCTATGGACTTCAGAAAGTTTTTAAATCTTCTATGCGTAAGTTTTCTTATCATGAAAAAGGCACAGTGTAACTGGTTTGAAGATCTATTTTTAATCACTAGAAATAACTTACAAAAAATGCCTCATTGACTGCATAGCATTAACAAGCAAACAATAAATACTACTTACTATGAATTTCCTTCGTCTTCTAAGATCCCAAAATCCTGCTGTCTGCTTTATCCTCCCTGTATCCTAACCATGCTTTATCTCTTTTCCCTCTAAACTTCCTTTCTTACTACTTCCCATTCAAAATATACTCTCTAGAAACTTTCTATGCCTTTCCAATAAGCCTCAGGCTTTTTTCTTCCAGGAAGTTTTCCCAGACTAACCCTTTCATTGCCCTCATGTTCAGCCTTTCATAGATGTTTCCAAAATATGCGTAGTAAGTTGCACTGTATTTGCCTACACATTTTTCTGTGCCTCATTATAAGTGTACTGGCTTTGACACTGGTGATCTAGCAGCTTCTGAAAGAAAGGACAATATGTGCTTTATTTGCCACTTTTAAAAATTTTATTATTTTTATTCTGCTATTGTCAGAATAAAAAGCTCATATAATTTATAAGAAGGGGCCGGCCGGGCGCGGTGTTTCAAGCCTGTAATCCCAGCACTTTGGGAGGCCGAGATGGGCGGATCACGAGGTCAGGAGATCGAGACCATCCTGGCTAACACGGTGAAACCCCGTCTCTACTAAAAAATACAAAAAACTAGCCGGGCGAGGTGGCGGGCGCCTGTAGTCCCAGCTACCCGGGAGGCTGAGGCAGGAGAATGGCGTAAACCCGGGAGGCGGAGCTTGCAGTGAGCTGAGATCTGGCCACTGCACTCCAGCCTGGGTGACAGAGCGAGACTCTGTCTCAAAAAAAAAGAAAAAAAAAAAAAGAAGGGGCCAACTACAACCTAAACACAAACACTTAGTATCTCAGACATTAACCATGACTGTTCAAAGACCTTCACAGTTTTAGAGAAAGCAACAAAATGCTGAGCACTCTGGCTCTTCCCAGGGGCCCTAAATTCATGGCATTGCTCATGTCTAGTTTTAGGAGGTATATTTTTAAATATAATTTTAAAAAAATCTTTTTATGAAGGACTGGACAAATTTTCATGAGTGTGAGAAGAAACAGCTAAGAGCAAGCTTTTTAGGCTCCAACTTCTGTACCTCAGATCTCTCAATCTATAGACTGTGGTCCTTTCCTAATGGCTCAGCCTGCTCAGGCTATACTAACCAAGGTAGGTGGATGTAGCTGAGGGTTCAGTCTCTTGGATCCAGGCCTCCTCATCCTCTGTGTCTCTACAAATCAGCTGCAGATGGAGGAGGTCTAAGAGCTTCTTCTTTCGGGTGGCCAGTGGCTCTTTCAGAGCTTCAAATCGGCATGCCAAGGACTCTTGCCTTGCCTCTATGTCCTTAGAATCAGGATGGCCTATTTTTTCAAAATATGCAGCCAGTTCCGTAAGGATATTCACCTGATCCTAAGGGAGAAATAGAATGTATGCCAAGAAATCCCATCATTTAGTAGAAAGTGATAGGAGGTTGTCATGGTGGAAACGGGGGCATGGGAAAATCAGTTCCCATATGCACTGTGTTCTGATCTCTAATTTAAATCAGTGAAATGGAGTTGGAGAGGTTGCTACATTGAGGACCACCACATCAGGTGAGGGCTATTCATACGAAAGTAGCTCTCAAAACATAGTTTGGAAACATCAAAATCTTTATAGAATGCTTCAAGGAAATCAGAAAAATTAGAACTGCAGAGTTTGATGGTTTAAGAGTATTGATAAACTGGGTCCCAAGGTAAAAAGCTGGAAGTGTTTTTCTATCACAGTTCACCTTCTGTATTCTTTCTTTCTCTTTAAAATGAGCTACAACTGCAAATAAATGGAAATTTCTCAGGCTTAAGTTTGTTGCACAGCAGAAACAATACCTATGAGATGAAATGTGGTATTATAAAAAATTCTCAGAAGTTCAGAAAGATAAATTTAACGGAATGCCTTGCCACCAGCTAGTTGTCCTCGTTTGAGCCATATCTGACAAAGGAGGGATACAGAAACAAGATTTTGAAGGCTCTTCCCAGAAATAAAATTTTAGTTGTATACCTATATGGTGAAATAGATACAATAGGTACATTACATTTTTATTAGTGAGGTAAACTATACGTGGCCTGGCAGACACAGTACCAGGATTTTTATTTGCTTGTTTTTCTCACTTGTTCATTGGGTATAAGAGTGGCACATATGCAAGTTCATAGTCCTGGTTCTGTTGTTAATTTTTGCTGTGACATTGGGAAAGTCGCTTTACTTCTGTGGGTTTCAATTTTCCTTATTTTTTTAAAAAAAGGTAGGATTTAAAATATTTTTAAGCTTTGAATCACAGAATACCCGAACAGGAAAAGACAACTTTATCCCAAACCTTATTTTATAGGTGAGGATAGTGAGGATACTGAGATGCAAAAAGTGAAATGACCTATCAGAGATCACATAACTAGTAAGCCACAAGGGTGTATACGCAACCCAGATTTCTCGATTGAGAGAAGAGTTTATGTTTAGAAAAGTCAGTAAAGCCTTACATCAACCATGAGGTTCTGACCAAAGACACGGAGCACCCAGCACCCCTGGCTAGACGGGAGGAGCTTTTGGGAAAAGGCAGTCGGTTTACTAAAAATTTTGAATTTTTACCTTGGGTTCTTTGCTCTTTTGCTCTCTGAATAATAATAATTACTTATTAAGTAATTAATAAGTAGTAATTACTTATTACTTAATAATGACTGTGCTCAGAGCATATACACCCGTTGCTTATGGCTGACCAAAGAGCTAACAACAAACCTGACGAGCAGCCACAGCCGACTCCAGGAGGCCGTGTTTCCTGAGTCGATTCTGCATGTCGGCCAGGCCTTTCCCATAATCCTCAGAGGCGACTTGCCACTCCACCTCCTCCAGCCAGCGCTGCAAATCTTCTGCATTATTTTCAAATTGCAAACGCTGGTTGGCCTCATCCAACTGGGTCCCTGGGAGAAGACATCAGGTAGAAGACATTAGGTACCACAACTATTCCTCTTACACTATAATATACCTTCCTCCAATTAAAGGATCAATATAATATTTTAATATTGCAAAGAGGAAAATATAACTGTCTCACGTGGCTCACAAAAAGTCATCTTAAATTTGTAGAATTCTGATAATATTTGTTTCTAAATATAGTAATGTTCTCAAAAGAAAAATAAATAAGAAGTTATATTGCCTGATAAGGTATAGTTTTGCTGTGTCAGATTTTAACCATCTTCGGTGTTTCCTTATGTGATTTTTACTCTCTATCCAGACCTCCTTTTCAAGGAAATTCAAATCCAAACACTCTATTTTCTAGGAGAAGCATAATGAGTTTGGTGCAGTTTTAAATTGGTAAGCTTCTTTTTACAAAATTATTTCACTGAACTTTCCTTTCCCCCTTTAGTGCCTGTCTTTCATTACCAACCGTTCCCCACTATTTTATCTTCCAGAAAATGTCTTTATTTGCACTCGGCTCAGATCGATTCTGTACTATGATCTTATTGCAATTATTTACATTATTTCTGCAAAGCAATTGGTGTATCTCCCGATGGTGAAGAGTAGCAGTGATACATTGTCATAGCCAAGTTCGATTTTGTTTTTCTAAACCAAAAATAAGGATGGTATCCAAAAAAAATCACTATGACATATTTATTATGTAATAAAGGAAAAGTTATGTTTGTAGATGATGTTTATAACAAAGGGCACACTAATAGAAAACTCATTATTTGTGTTAATTACTAAAAATTGATTAATTTTCCAAAGTAAGGGGTAAAATATAAGTGAAGACTCTCCAAGAAGACATGTAGGATTATTTTAAGAGCTTATAGCAGAACCTAAACACTTTCAAATAGGTTTAAAAAGATCAACAAGTCATCAGGCACTATAAGAATAAAATGTGGGAAAATCACATGTGACATCAACAATCTTTTAATGTCTAATGTAATAACCTGGGTCATAATATCTTGTCTAGATTATAGAACCAAAATATCTAAAACTCATGGTTCAAAAATATTTGTTCAAGGGAAAGAAAAACAACAAAGTAGGAAAAAAGTGAGGAAAACAAAAGTAATTTCAACTCACCTGCCTCTGCCAAAAAAAAATTTTTTTCTAAACCCTACACACTTGAAGAAAACATAAAATTGTGTTAATATACAGTGTTATAAATTCAGATTGGATTTTTAAAATTTTACCAATAAAAGAAAGACACATGGAAGCAAACGAGTCGTATACCTTATCATAGAGGTCACCAGATAAATTTACAGTGGTGAAGATGAATGTAGTAGATTTCAGAATTTAGAAAATGACCTTTCACCAAAACCTCTGCTTTTTACCTTTCTGTTTTGTAGCCTCCAGCAACTCCTTCCAGAGGCTGGCAACTTCACTCAGACGAGTGGTCACGTTGTCAGAAGCGTAGTGACCGCGATCAATCATCTCTTGGCCAGTTTTCTGTATGTTTTCCAGCACGATCTCATTATCTGCCAATTCCTTTTTAAAGACTTGTTGCTTTTGAACCCTGCTCTTCAAGTTCTGTGTGTCCTGAGATAAGATGAAACAAAAAAAGAACCATTACTTGAAGAATGAGGGACAGAAATTTTGAGAATAAGAGGTTACTTCTCACTATAAATCTAACGATGCTAACAAGAGGATAAAAGGGAGAACTTTCCTAGTCTAATGTTTCAGAAGCTCATACAACCAATCCCTCTTTCTACATGTGGCAGACATGGCAAACTAATCTGGCAATTTTTTTCCTGGACTTAGATATAGCTTGAAGATCATTTTGAATACAACACCCCATTCAAACACTAACAATCAGAGTTATCATGAAAGGTGAAAATTATCTTCCATTCTTCACCTCATACATGAACCTTCCATCCATTTGACCCATACAGAGATCTGTTTATTAAACATATACTGGAGTCATAACTGAACAAAAGGATCAGAAGTATACATTTAAGACTAAATAATATCAGTAAAATAAATACTTTCAATAGATACTAGCCTAGAAATCAAAAGCCTAATTCTCGCCCTGATGGTAAATGTGAAGATTTGTAAATATACATGTGTGTACATAATAGTTTATATTATATAACATTTTTTAGTGCAAAGTATGTGTTAGTACAACTCTAAGGAAGAGGAATCTATGGCTCAGAGATAATTCAGGAATTTCCATAAACAAACTAAAACAAAAAGTCAAGCCCAGGTTTACCTGCTCCAGAGTTTATGCTTCTAACTTTTTGTTAAACCACCTTCTAAATAACTGGATAACTTTAGGCAACTCACTTCCCAACTTAGATCCTGGTTTCTTTATCTATCAAATAAGGGACTTTCTCCTTCAGCTACAAAATTTTATAAGTTTATATTATACCAAATATTTAGGTTACTTTTGAGTCCCTAGCAGTTTTCACAAACTTTAAATGTATTGGTGGGATTAGACACAATATTTACCTACTGTAGGGATGCAGAGGGGAGCAGAAAAGGTGAGAAAGGGGCAACAAGCAGCTCAATAAGGAACATTCCCCACCTTCCCCCATTTGGCTAAGAATCACCAGAAATTGTGCCAAAGGAAAGAGGTGAAGAACATTAGAGTACAAGAAAACCAAAATCTAGATCCTTGATATTTAACTGTATAAAATAGCCTTCAGGGATTCATTACCCTTTTCTGAGCCTCTGTTTTGTCATGTATAAAATGAGGATCACCAGCTGAATGCTAAAGTTCATTTTACTCCAAGACTGTACTTCCAATGAAACGAACTCCTAATAAGTACATCCAGCTCCTGAAAACTGCCTACCTTGTAATCTTCATCATCTGCCAACTTTTTCTTCTTGTTGATCCAGTTCTTTAGGTCATCTGAGTCCTGATACAGTTGTTGCAGAAGCAATGAATCCTCCAGCAATCTACGTCTAGTGGTAGCCCTTCCACGTAGGGCATCCCGCCGGGCTAACAGCTGCAAAAACCATGAGTAAACTTACTGTCAGCAAAACCAAATATGGACACATGAGATCCACTGACCACCCTGGTCACCATGCCCACCAACACTCTTCCTGATTCTGGTGCATAGGCACATAGAAGCTCTAGGCCCTTCGACATACCCCATCACGGATGGCAGCGATGTTCTCTGAATCATAATGGTTATCACCAATCAATTTGGTTGCAGTCTTGTCTACAGTCTGAAAAAAAAAATAAAAATGAATACTATGCTCTTAGTGACCACTGAGTAAGTGGCCACGGTTTGGGTAGCTGTTTAAAGATGAAGCATAGCAATGTGGGAGGAGAAGTTTGAAGGCCAGCAGATGTAAGTCCTCATTCAGGTTTCTGTTATAAATTGTATTTCCAAATATATACCTCAGGGCATGTCAATTACATTCTCTGTGCCACACTATTTTTTAAATACAGGTTGCAGTAAATGAAAGCAGATGTTGCTATGATTGATTTGTTCTTGTCTTCAAGAGGAAGCACTACCAATGACACAGCCATGTCCATAGCCAGTCTGTCCATCCGTCTATCTGTCCATGTATTCATCTCTCAAATATATCTCTATCTCTGTCTCATCTCTACCTCTATTTCTATCTCTTTCTATCTCTAACTCTAGCTATATCTCTATCTCTATCTCCAGTTACATGGGAGAAGAGTCAGAAATTGTAGAGGTAAGTTTTTACCCTTGTTTAACCAGAAATCCCCCAAATTACTAGAGGTCAGAATAATTGATTGGAATAGGAAAATGATCTAAAATAAATGATAATACTTTATAAACAATAAATTATTTTACACTGTTAGCTTTGACAAATGAGAATCAACAGAAAGGACACACGTATCAATTAATGAGGGACTTGATATTAATTGGTCTTCCACCTCTTCATCATATTGATTTAAGATTAACAGAGAAGACTAGGAATTTGTCTGTTATTTTTGTTGTTGCTGTTGCTGCTGGTGGAGGTAGTGGTATGTATGTGTATGTGGCAAGGGTGGTGTTAAAGTCAGCATCATCCTAGGAACAGCCAGAGACATACAATGTATTGGACCCATGAAGGCTTCCTTTCACTTCTCTGAGTCCTGCCTTTACATTCACCAGTTTTCTGGGACATAGTTACTTAAGACTCACAGGAAAACTCTGTAGTCGCATTTGATGAAAAAACGAGAGATAAAGATATACTATAAAGGAAAAATATGCTGTAAAGGAAAAGAGTAGACAGTACTTAGATATCTAGATGTTACTAAGGAATAGAAAATTATATTAATATATTGCTAGAGGGGAAGAAACAAAAAAATCAAAATTTCTGAGTAATGATTCTATATTTAATAAGAATTCAATAATTTTTATTTACACTGTAGAAAATATAAAACAAAATCATGTACTTCATCAGAAAAAAAAAATGGCCTACCATCTCGAAAAACTTTCCAAATATGCTTTGTAGAACAAGAATTGTGTGATAAAAATTGATATGAGTATTTTTCTGGCTATTTTCACTTTTTTTCTAAAGATTAGTATTAAGTTTTTGCTTTCTCACTATATAAACATTTTATGTTTATAAAATTAAAGAGTTTGAAAAACACACAAATAAACACACCGACAACAAAAGAAGAGATGTAACTTGATTATGGATAATCCTCAGGCTATATCTGGTAGTTAACAGGACCAGTGCTGTCTAGGGACAGGTATTGTGTAAAATTACGTATACAAAGAGGTAGCCAATGCCCAAACTAGGGGCCATTTCTTACTGTGATCTTCTCTTCCTGGGCAGTAAAGGCTTCCTCAAAGTCATCATGCTTCTGAAGAAGGGCTTCTGCACTGCCCAGTGAGTTTCCCAGATCCTCATTTTCCAGGAAGGCCTATAGAAGACAGAAAGACACACCTAAACTGTGCCTGACTGGTAAGAAACATTCCTCTTGGCGTATCTCTGAGACAAGGACTAAGGCAGGAGGGAACAAAGTAGGAATTAGCACACATTATGATAATGGGTAGAGATTAACTTTAAACAGCAGGAGCTCCAGGCATCCTTCCTGATACTCATACAATTTTCTCATCTATGTTTCTGGGTCTGTCCACATGGAATTCCCCAACCAGTCTAGACATTATTCTGAGCTCTCAAAACTGCCTCAAGTGGCCGACTCACCTCCACTCTGATGTACCCTGCCTGACTCATCAGTTTTCTCTTCTTGACTCTTTACCAATTTGATATTTATTTTGCCTTATTTCAGCTGTAGTTAAAGTCTCTCTGCTATGTATTTAAGTATATATGCTTTTGTTGTGAGGGAATTGTAGGAGCCTTATAGAAAGGGCCCATCTTTTCTTTTTTTTGTGGATCGCCCTGTAGTTCCCAAGACAAGCTTCGACTCACGGGAGTGGTTGTGAGAGAACTCACAGCAGTCACGGTGGCAAATGAAGGGTGAGAGAAATGACTTCTAGAGATGGTATGGACCCCTCCCGTTACCTCTTGTCGACTCATCCAACTGTCCACTTGCTCACTGTCTCGGTAGAAGAGATGGAAGTCCAAGCACTGCTCGTACTGACGATGACGCTGGTGCCACAGTTCCAGCAGGGCATCCCAGTTGCTGGCAAGTATTTCCATCTTCGGAAAGAAGGAGATAATGTATATGGAAGACAATTAATTTATTTTATTATATATTTATTGAGCATATAATAAATGCAAAGCCATTTGAAGGATACAAAAATAAACAGGAAATGGGCTTTTAAGATTCCAACATTTAAGCAAATGATTGTACTATAGGAAAAATGGGATAAATTCCATAAAAGAGGCAAAACATTATATGTATAAGGAAATGAAAAAGACTAATTCTAATTAAGAGAGCCAGCAAGTAGAAGTATGGGAAAGCATGGAAAATCTCATACCAAACAGAGATTTAAAAGATAGGGAATGGGTATCAGGACTTAATGCCATAAGCAAATGAACTGTAAATAATTGTTAGATAATGTAATGTGAGCTAGAGAAAAGTGCAGTATCTAAAAAAGTGTAGACAGTCAATGAAATCCAAGTTCATAGAGCACATAAAACATCGCACTGAGACGTTTGCATTTTATTCCCAAAACAAATAAAAACCATCAGGGAAAGAGAGAAGAGATATTCTCAAACACACGAAAAAGCCTTTGTTTCTGGTCAAGCATATGCCCAAGAATTTCCACCTTATTACACCTGCAGCTGTATTATCTCCATCAAAAAAGCAGAATAGGGCCAGGTGCTGTGACTCATGCCTGTAGTACCAGCACTTTGGGAGGCCAAGGTGGGTGGATCACTTGAGGTCAGGAGTTGAAAACCAGCCTGGCCAACATAGTAAAACCCAGTTTCTACAAAAAAAAAAAAAAGTAAAATAAAATAAAAATACAAAAATTAGCCGGATGTGATGGTTCACACCTCTAGTCCCAGCTACTCAGGAGGCTAAGGCAGGAGAATCACTGGAACTCGGGAGGCAGAGGCTGCAGTGAGCTGAGATTGGCCACTGCACTCCAGCCTGTGTGACAGAGTGATACTCTGTCAACAACAAAAAAGCAGAATAAATTATCAGATTGCAGGATAACTGTTAAGTTTTTAAGGACTTTGAGTTCTGCTCTTTCTTTGACAGAGCCTTGTTTAAAAAATGAAACAAAACAAAACAAAACTATATTATAATGTCCCCACAGAGTTCTGGGAGAATTCAAAACTTGGTTATCTCAACCTCATCCACTGCCCAGTGCTAGACGCTGTGCTTGGCATCTAGTGAGATGCAAAGAGGCATGCAGATCTTACTGTAACTATCATTCCAAGGTATGCCTAGACTCTACCACGGGTGCAAAATCTCTCTGGGTCAAGGTGCAGAGTTGAAGCCCTGTGATGTAGGAGGTTAGGATGATGGTAAAACTGATTTCTTCATTCAGTGGAATTCTGGCTGTTTAAGATTGTCCTGTTCTTTAATGTAAACTTGAAAATCACAGATGCAGGAATGTCAGCTTAATTTGAGATTGTATAGAGGAAAGAAGTACAAACACAGATGCCAGCCATGCCAGACGCTGTACTAGGCACTGTGGGGGACCCAGAGATGAATAAGGTGCAGTCCTCCTGGAGTTTACAGTCTAGAGATGAGCATGGGAAGGTCGCGAAACTGGGCATATGTCAGGAGGCAAAATGCAATGAAGGTTTCAAATTAGGTAGAAGTCAGAGGGTTGATGAAATAAAGGCTCAGAGATGAGGAAGCACACATCATGTCTTGAAAATTTCAAGCAACTAAATTTAGCAAAACAGTAGAGTTAACTCTCCATATCTGTAGGTTCCACACCTGTAGATTTAACCAACCATGGATATAAAATATTTTCTAAAAATTCCATCTGTACTGAACATGTGCAGACTTTTTGCTTAAACAATACAGTATAATAATTATTTACATAGCATTTACATTGTATGAAGTATTATAAGTAATCTGAAGATAATTTAAAGTGTATAGGAGAATGTACATGCATCGTATGCAAATATTATGCCATTTCTTGAGCATCTGCAGATTTTGGCACCTGAGGGAGGTCCTGGAACCAATGCCCCATGGATAATAAGTGACAACTGTATATGAAAGGAAGCAGTGTAAAAGTTTGATTCATATTATTAACACATTTAAATGACTTCTATCCTTTTCCCCTTCAGAGATTATCATATTATTGTGAGATTACGTAATGACTACATATATAATTGGAACTTGACAAACTCTATTAAACTAGATTACCTTTTCCCGAACTTCATCAGAGGCTTCATGATTGGCATCCAGGAGGTCTTCACCAGTCTCTTTAGCAGATTGAAATCGGTCATCGTAAGAGTCAATCTCATGCTGTGGCCACAAAACAAAATGTCTGAAAATGCAGCAAGAAACCTGGCATTTCTGGCGTTCAGCCTGCCCCCTCCTCCTACTGGAGAGCCTTTCTTCTCTACCTTATGCTGCTGATGCCTGTCCAGCAGAACTTCCCCACCAGCCACATCTGTTGGTAGCTCATCAGCATTGATCGCAGCAGTCTTTTCCTTCATCCAGCCTGAGAGTTCATCAAAGTCAGATGAGAATCGATGGTACCTGTGGGAAAAATGAGGTAAAAGACAGGAAGGAGAAACCAAATATAAAAGGACATTGAACAAAGAGTTAGGTTTGGGGTGAGATAAGATGTGTGAGATGCTCCTTACTCTAATCCTAGGTTCTCTTTTTTCCTGATATATTTCCTGTTATTTACAGTCAGATACTAGTGTTGCAGGTTGTAAGTCCTTCACCCCAGGCTGTATATTTCTAGGGTCGGTGTGTCACTGTGGGATGTGACCCATGAGCATCACACCTCCACCACCTCAAGGTCACACCTACCCTAGAGGTACTTAAAATGGAGGAAGGTGCTCACAATGCAGCCAATAAACAATACATATTGTTGTATAAATAAGAAGCGTCTTGTGGGAAGGAGGAACTAGAATTAGCGTTAGGATTCCTCATGTATCTAGCCCATCTTTAACCCTGTTAATAAGAAACAAGAGCTGCAAAACAGTTACCTATTTTAAAAAGTTAAATGCTCATCATTTGTTTTGAAATCATAACCATATGAGAAGCACTGTCCTCTGATTATTTAAGGATTAACCATAAGAATTAATACTAAATGATGCCTGGCTATTAGGGGTTTTTGTAAGCTTGTAATCCACATTCAAAAAATAATACTGAAGTTATTTTGATGCTCTTCAGCTTGTATTGCATGTCTTTCAGTTCCCTATCTAGAGCTAGAATTTTGAAATGTTTCTTCAGTTGCTTTTCCAGCTTTTTGAGCCACTTCATAGCATCCCACAATAATACAAGCAGGGGAAGATGGAAATTTGCAGATGAGTGGAGGTGGGATGCTGATCACAGTAGTCTCCCTTTATTTGTGAGAGATACATTTCAATATGCCCAGCAGGTGCCAGAAACTGCAGATAGTACCAAACACTATATACACTACGTTTTTTCTTATACCTATATGTCTATAATAGAGTTTGATTTATAAATTAGGTACAGCAAGAGATTAACAACAATAACTAATGATAAAAATAGAACAATTAAATAAAATAAGAATTACTTAAACATAAGCACTGTGATACTAGGACAGTCAATCCATAACTTAGACTGCTACTAAGTGACTAATGAGTGAGTAGATATATAGCACGGATATGCTGGACAAAGGAATGATTCATCTTCCAGTGGGACAAAGTGGACCAGCCAGAAATTTTATCATGCCTCTTAGAATAATAAGCAATTTAAAACTTTTAAGTTATTTATTACTGGAATTTTCCATTTAACATTTTCAAACTGTGGTTGACTGGTGGTAACTGAAACCACAGATAAGGGGGTACTACTATATTTTATCAGTCACAAAGGACTTCCTCTTTCAACTTAAATCTTTTGTCTCTACTGAGCAGGCAGGAGAGCTGATTCTCTTGCTATTTGACCCTCTTTACTCTTATTTCTGCTCTTGTGATTACATCTGGGCCCTGTAGAGATAGGTAGAGCAATAGAGGGGAGGGATTTCCCACCAATAAGTTGCCTGCAGTTTTTCGTATCTGCTGGTGGCCAGGGCACGAATGTGCTCCCAGTTGGAGACCAGATCTTCTTTCATCTCCTGGATCTGAGGTGCATCTGAAGGATGGGAAAGCGTCAGCTTCTCTGCTTTCGCACATAACTCCTTCACCTTTGGGATGAAAAAGAAACCTAGTAGGAAATCCTAGTACTTTGACTCCCCTTGGCAAATCTTTGTGGGAGAGGTATAAAAAATCATATGAATAATAATAACTTAGAAATAGACATACAAATAGATTTCTATTAATATACTAATGTACTATATCGATAATTACAATTCACTAAGTACTTTTCAATCTCTCATTATGCTAAGTACTTTACATGAATGTTCTCATTTTATATTATTCATTTAATAATACCATGAAGTAGCAATTATTCTTATTTTTCTTTTATGTGAAAACTGAGAGATAAAGTATTTTATTTGCTTAGGATCATTCAGCTAGAAAATGTCAGGAGTAAGCTTCCAAGCTAAGTTTTTCCTTCCCTACTCCTCTATACCATTTCCCTAAATATTACTGCGAAGGCAGAAAGATATTTCTGTCCAGAAGGCCAAGAAAATTTCAGTAATGCTGGATCATTTTCAGGACAACCTCTGAGGAGCAGGGTTACTAGGGCAAAATGTGGATATGGGTGGCTTTTCACATGTTATTAGCCCTTTCATTATACTCAACTATAATCAGATGATGTCTAGGGATTGGAATTTCAATACCACCGTTTGTCAAATTATGGGCTTTATTATTCATTATTAGGGAAAAAGACCAAAAACAACAACAACAAAAAGGAAGAATGAAAGAAAAAGTAGAATGGTGGAAGTTTGCAGAAACTGGGCACAGGGATAGGCCTAAAATTAAATTACAGCAAATGTGGATCTTTCTGGAGGTTGACTCCCCTGTGCACTCTCAGTAGCAATTGGTTTACATTCTGGCTACATTTGTGAAGGGAAGAAGTAAAGGATGGAAATCATTTAAGAAAATAGGCTTGTTCTAAGTTCTAGTGTGCCTGAGGTTTTCCAGGTTTTAAAAGGAAACCTAAAGGTAGGTTTAGCATTAAGTGTCTTGAAGTTTATTTTAAAAGGAGAAGAAAATGTTTTCTGATCTGCTGAGTATAAAAAGAATCAGGATTCAGCTGCAACAGAACAAAGTGTGGTCAGATGAAAGGGTAGAGTTTGGCCACGGTGTATTTTACTCAGTGAGATTAGGAATCAACCTTGGAGGTATAAATATTTTTGTTTTTAAATTGTGAAATAAGTTAGGAAAACACAAGAGAATATAAAACGTATATGTATATTTAAATAAAAATAATTCAAATGAAAATAAGCTATATCCAGTATCCATGTACGAGTTATGAACTAGAATGAAGAAGAATATCCAAGTGCACGCAATTTCTTCTTCATTGAAAACAGTGAACTTACTGTGCCCTCTGGAGGCATAGCAATAGGCAAGATAACAATTGCCTCTTTCAGCTCAAGGGGCTAGCCATTTCTCTAACACACCTTACCTTGTCACTCATGACTGCAAGATTTCTCTCAAGTCCCTTGTGACTGTGAAACAGTCCTTCAGAGGCAACAAGGTCTTTGCCATAGTCCTCAGAGGTGAGTACAGGTTCCTTCTCCTTGATCCACTGGATGGCGTCAGTCATATCCCTACAGATATTAACAAGAGCTTCAACCAAAGAAGATAGCAGGCATTGCAGGGCAAACGGTCCAACAGAACTCACAGCAAGGACCATCCTAGTTGACCCAGGAGCAATTACCCTTTCTTCCTACGTACTAGTAAAAAGTAATATAAAATGTTCTTGCTTAATGGTTATTTCTATTGAGATGTTAAGGTCCTGGGCTTCTTGACAGCTGAGCCTCTAGAGATATGCTCCATATCTGGGTCAGCTCTTTACGAATGCTTTTCTTCTTCCTAACTCCACCTTCCATTTAATTATTAACCTGTTTCCCTTCCCTCTGCAGCGCTTCCATTCCTAAATCACCAGTGCTACTTTTTTAGTTATTTTGATCTCCAGTCTCTACATCCTTGGCCGTAGAGTGGGTCACAGACTTCTTTACCCTCTCCTTTGCTGTCTCAAAGGCAAGTACATGATCCACTTTTGTTTGACGTGTTGACCACTAATTGCTAGCAGAAGTAGAAAGAGCCTAATACAAATGACACAGTTTTTATAAAACACTTCAAAGTTTTCTATAAAGCAGTGGCCAGGTCCATACCTTTTGAATCGCTGTAAGTCTGCAGCACTGGACAGAGCTTTCTGTCTCTGGAGAGCCAGACCACGAAGGCGCTCCCAGGCAGCATTCACCTCCTCTTGCTTAGACTGAATTAAGGGTAGTTCAGGATGCTTTTCCTGCCAAAGGAAAACAACACCGGAGTTATACAGAGGAGAGATTATATTTTAAAAATGATTCAAACACTTTTCATTTTACGCTGGTTCGTGCTTTTTCAGAAGTGAAAACTGACCATTGTAGCTAGGCACTGAACTTCATCATAGCCCTGCTCCCTAGCCCCAACTTGACGTACCTTACCAAAACCCAGAAAAACAACCTGCCAGATGTTGCCTCTGTGCCCACAGCAGTGTACTAGCCTGTTAGGACAGGTTGCCCAGCCCTAGTGTTATTTTGAGAGCTCCACCTTGTCAATGCTTGAAATCTCCCTGAGATCCTGGAAACCAAGGAAAAGAAGAGGAAATTCCTTTTTATGAAATATGACTTTATTTTCTCAAAGATTAGTACTGTGAGTCTTAACTTTTTTGTGGTCCTCACACCTTTGAGAATCCAATAAAAGCTATTTCTCTCTTCCCAGAATTATAGACACATGCTTTCACGTATGATTTTGCAGGAAATTTCAGGCATTTTTGCAAACCATCCAAAGTAGTGAGATCTGTGAGTACTAGATTAAGCTAGAAGCATCAGTCTGTTTTGATACTTTGTAATTTTGAGGCATTCCCATATGCTTAAGTCTCCTTACTCTTCCTGTCCCTGTTTCTCTCCATTTTCATTCCCATTCCCAAGTCTCTCCAGACACATTCTCCTTCTCAAGTACATGGTTCTTTCTATTACAGCAGTGTAGGCCCCACTCAAGAGCACAGAATATAATCTAGCTGTGCTGGATTTATTCTTTCTGTGATAGATTGGAAAAAATGGCATGCTGTTTTGCTGTTCATCCTTTCAAAAGGTCGAGTATATTTCCTCAAGTCTTGGATCTTGGATGCTCTTTAACTTGCTTACTGATAGAGAAGTAATTTTCTATGACTTCCAGCACCTCAAGAAAACTTTCATTTTCTATTCTCACACTCTTGTAACACAGGTATGTAAGAAGCATGGTCTACTGCATGATGAGAGGTCACCCAGAGATCTCCTCAATCCTCCGAAATCATCCTCACCAGGGTCCCAGACATGGGATTGAGGCCACTTTAGATCCTTCACCCCAGCTGAGCCACCCGATAACTTCAGACACATAAAAAAGCCAGGTAAGATCAGGAAAACAGCCCAGCAGAGCAGCTCAATCATCTGACTCACAGAGTCATGAACAAGTAAGATGTTAAGTTTCTTGATTAGTTAGACAGTAATAGAGAAATGAAAAACTTCCACAGCAAGAGAAAAGTGATGGAGGTAGAAAATTGAGAAACTACTGGAAATATGGCCTGAAAGAAAAATAGGAAAATACAGGTTATTTTTCCTACTCCAGTACTCATTCATTCTGAAGTCTTCTTTTTATTAAGTCAGGACAATCATTCTCACCATAGAGCTGCAATCATAATGAAACTATAAATGGAAAAGCAAAATGTAGATAACAGTTGGAGTTTATTTATTTTACATATATATACTTACATATACGTGTAAACTTATATACACACACACACATCACAAACTCAAGTATTTTCTTAAGTAAATAAAAGTAAAACTGTTTCCTTTCCTTCCTCAATCCTCCCAAATAATCTTGCCTAATGATATTACATATGCACATATATGTATAAATAATGATAGCTCAACATTATTTTATATGCTCTGCTACTTTATTTTTGTGCTTTTTTCATGAAGAAACGGTGCCCCATTAACATGAGTAATCAGTGTACTGCATGGTACGGGAGCTATTTAAATGGCAATAGCTTTGCTGCCTGTTGTGTATTTAATTCCTCCAAACACACAAAAACACACTCTCTCTTTCTCTCTCAATCTTCCATTTCAATAGACTTGTAAGGGGTGGGTCGAGAGAGGAAAGGAAACTGCTCAGAGTATGTTACTCCAGGGACATGCCAGTCTCTGTTTTCTCACAATGCCCCATCTCCCTCATATCCCATCTACTGATGGCCAGAAGTTATTCTTAAGGATCAGAACCCTTTCCATGGAGTGAATATTTTGCTCCCACCTCACCTCGGCACACTCATTGGCATATTGGTTCACGTCATCAACTCTCCCTTCTTTAGCTACCAGGTCCACTTGGAAGTCTTCAAATTTCTTTTGCAGAACTTCTGTGCGCTCCCAGTCTTCACCTAGCTCCACAGATGTCGCTATAGCCTCCTGTAGACACATGCGTTTACTGAGTTGCCAGCAAACATTTAGGAGTTTCTGTAGGTAAAAAACTCAAAACTCCTGCTTGCATTCTCAGGATAACTCAAATGGAGATACTGGGGGAGACTGGGAGAAGCTCTCCTGGGAAAGGCCAGCAGTAGAAGTATATGTGTTAAGGTAGCACCTTGGCACAAGGGAAAGTGCTCTTTTGGGCAGTTCTTTAGCGAGTTTGTGGCATTATTGGCAAGAGACCCTGAAAGTATCCTTTTGTGTTTGGAAACATGAGGCATAAATGCACCCTGTTTCTACTCAATTCAACATACTCAGTATCTGTGAAAGTATTTTGTTAGGCATTTGCTTATCTAAATCTTTAGTCCTAACTATTAAATTATTCCTTAAGTATTCAGAAAAATGAAACCATCCATCATTCCAGGCACTGAGACACAAAGGATTAGAGAAAGAGCTGTCAATACTCTAGGCCAGACCCCAGAGTCAGAGCAAAAATATAGGAGAAGTAGTTAAAAATCATGGAAGTGGAAGAGGGATGAGCTTCATTATCTTTCATTGCATGGTCTTTGTGTAAGTCATGCCTTTTTCGTATTCAGATCCATATGTTCAGACTTACTTCCACACAATGTTAACCTCCAGATACCCCTAAATTTTGGCCTCAATTTCCTCTTGTTCCAAAGAACAAAGTCCAGGAACAGACATCCTGACTTCCTTGTGAGTAGTCTGTGGTAATGTGCTATGGGGTACCTGGGATAGAGGAGTGGGAGGCCCTATGTGATTGCTATTTTAAGTTCTGTACCTTGTCTCCAATCCACTCTAAGATGTCAGCACACTCCTGTACGTACTGCTGGAACTTCAGGGCCCGCAGCAACAGGGCACCCTTCTCCAGGGTCAGCTCTAACAGCAGGTCCCACAGGCGGCGTAGTTCCTCTATATGGGCCTTTAGGAAAGAGGGGCAGAACCACTCAGCCACAGACACTGTGAGCAGCGAAACACTCAGAGACTTGTGCAGAAAGAGACTGGATAAAAATTCTTCTCTCAGTTACTCATGCATTAGTTGCTCAACATATATTTAAAAGAGGAAATAGGATAGATATATGGAAATAGCTAATAAGCCAAGCCAAATGTGATCTTACATAAGAACATTTTGTAAAAATGCTTTGCAGTTTTAAAGGATGGAATAATTACAAACAATAAGATGGGAAGGAGGAAGAAAGCATGGAAAAGTGTTCATTTGAACTAAGCCTTATGGAGCAGAAAGATTTTTGACAGGTCAATAATAAGCATAGCATGTTCTAAGACGAGCCACAGCAATGGCAAAGGCATAGGAGAAACTTAGCATGAATTGTCTGCCAGAAAGTGTGAGAGATATAATTTTTGTAAGTTATAAGGAAATCATTGGCACCAAAGCAGTAAGAATGTTTGGGGACTATACAGTTTGAGACTCTACAGAGGGCTTTGAATGCCAGATTAACTCAGAACTTTATGTATTAGCGGTCTTATATAACTGAAATTGCTGCCTATGTCGTATCTTCAAGAATCTTCTATTTTTCAACTACTCCATTGCTCTGGGTAGCATGTGAACCACATATGTCCTAGGGTTTACTACAATGTAAACCCTAAGACATATGTCTGTACGGTTTACTACAATGGTACCATTGTACCCTATATGTCTGTAGGGTTTACTACAATGGTACCATTTGCTATAGCCCCAGTGATTCTGACAAAAATGAAGATGTTTCAAACATTTCTCAAATATTTTAATTAATGTAGATGCTGGTTACATGCAAAACTGTGCATAATACAAAAGTTAGTCCTACTATACACAAATAAACTAGTTTTGAAATTTTTCTTTTATGAGTTCTTCTTTAAAATAAGATTCTATGCTGGCTAAAATCTGTGTTCCTTGACCATATTTTGATGACAGAATGGGCTAGAATTGTTATGCTGTATATAGAAAAGTCACACCCAGTTTTAAGATATATAATGCAAATTTGTTTTCACAATTTAAAAAATACATAAACAGTAAAAAGTTCACTCACACACAAAAATACTGAATTGATGATATTAGCACCAACATTTGGAAGAGTTTATAGATTAAGTCCAGAAATAGCTGTTACATTAATAATAGGTTACAGAGTATGAATGCTTATTGAAATAGTGATGATCTTCAGTTCTAGATGTTCAGAGGAAATTTTCTGAATACATGACATTTTAGGAGTTTTTAGAAGTAATAAGAAGGGATAGTTTGGAGAGATGCAATAGTAGTCATAGGGTATGGGGTATGAAAAGAAAGAGGTACTATAGCCAAAGGAAAAATATTTTGGAAAACATTCAAACGAGAGAGCATTCCTTGTTTGGAGAAGTTAAGAGACAAGGACATTGAGGTTAGAAGAAGTAATTAGAAAGAACATTGGAAGAAATTAATTGATCAGGGCAATGTGGAATAGGTTTAAGAGGGCTTGATCTTGAGCCAAATTATCCTGCAATGTTATAGGAGGAATTTTATGCCCTTTAATGACAGCTTTCATATCACAGCTCTCTTCACCCCAAGAAACACAAGGATATCCCATCGTTGTTTCTGCCTCAACCTCAAGGGAAGATAAGAGGCAGGAGTCCTGGGTACAAGCCAGTCACCTCAAGGTTTATATCTCATATAATCAGTTAAAACCCTGATAACATAATCAATAATTGGAAACTTCTTCAAGGGCCCATACACATACCTTCGTTTCTTCATGGGCAGAATGACCCATAGTAAATCGTTCTTCCCTTGTTTTTTCCAGTTCAGACATGACTCTTGATTTTGTTTGCACCTCTGCTTCAAAGGATTGATGCTTCTGATATTTCCCCTAAAGTTTAGAAATCAGAGATTTTGGCTAATGAAGCAGAGTCTTCACGGGAAATGTTCACTCTATGTAGAGCCACTGAACACAGGTTCTCAAAAGGTCCCAGACTCAGTTAGAGGCCATAAAGAGTGTTTTCCTGTCCCTATTGGCTTTAGGAAGTTTTCAGTAAATACTATTCTGAGCTATGTTGAGCCTTATGACCTATGCCGAGCCTTATTTTAAAGGCTCAATAGACTGCCATAGGAATAAAAGGGTGTAACACACAGTGTCCTTCCTCATTAGGAAAGAGGAATAACTGATTTTTTTTCAAAGTAGAGCACAATGAGAAAGATGATAGTTATAATAACTTTTTTAAAAAAAATTGAGAGTTTTTTTTTCATGCTGTGCCTGTTCTTGTAATCTATAAATTGATCCATTCAATATAGCACATTATTTTGCTCTTGTTCTAGGTGTTTCCTGTACAAATGAATTGTTTTTGATTATGACAATGTCACATGCTATAATTTTAGGTGAACAGAAAGGGGTAGGCGGTTTCACCAAATTTCTTCTACTGAAACCTCTCCTTTGAAGTTGAGAATCATGAATAGCAATTGAGGGGAAAAAAAACCTCTGGTTAACTCATCTTTCTGAGAGGAGTGGAGAACAGGCACCACATGCTATAATTTTAGGTGATCAGAATCGGGTAGGAGCTTTCACCAAACTTCTACTGAAACCTGTCATTAGAACTTGAGACCCATGAATAACATTTTAGGAAATACTTAGGAGCCATGAATAGCAATTGAGTTAACCAGGTTAACTAAAATCTAATTTATCTTTCTGAGAAGAGTGGAGAACAGTTGCTTCAGAAGCATTGATGACTCTTCACCCTATTTCCCTTCTTAACGTCCAAATTATCAAAAATCACATAGTTTGTCAGAAATTTCTTGATTTAGCAGTTGCTGTTTTGCCTGTAGATCAATTTTGGATGAGTATTATAACCATCAAATTCTATATAGAATAAATCTCCTTTGCAAATAACATCCGATGTTTATGAAGTTGAAGACATGGACTATTTAGAGGCAGAATTACTGTTTCTAACAGATAGCCTAATTTTTCTGTTACATCACTTCCACTACAGTTAACCAGATATACACTTACATTACCATAATGTTTGTGCTGGATCTGGAAAAAAAATGATGTAATTTTTTACTTTTGGTATTAATGAATGCTTCACCATGAAAATATGTAAAGTATCCTATGCCCTTATCAATAAACAATATCCTTGGTTAATGATTTTAAAAATGTATATTCTGAATAGAAGTTCATTGTAATAAACTGTTCTGTGCTTTCAATAACTGAAAAGCTGCCGCTTTTTGTTTGATTCTTATTTTCTCAGTCTCACCTCTCCAACTTCATAAGAGAAAATGCACTTTTAGATTTTCTCTTAATTCAATTCTTTAACTTCCCACTCCACTGACTTATTTTTGTTTCTAAATGGAATCTAATTGTACCCACACATACCCATTAACATTAATATAAAGAAAAACCTATTTCCTTCTCTAGAGATCTTAGGGTCTGCTCTGGGGCAATCAAGAGAAGTGAGTGACCTGTATATTAGTTGGGTCTCCATAGCTCTCATCATTTAAAATATTGACTTTCTCCATGATCCACTTCCCCAGATCATCAGCATCTCGCTTGAAAACTTGTAAGTGATAGGAATCCTCAAGCTTCTGACCCCTCTCAGCGACCCGCTCCTTGAACCTTTGATACCGAGTCAACACTTCCTGACGCCTCTCCTGGATCTCTTCTGCTGTTTCCAAAACCTTTGGCCCACTGCTCTCCACAACCTGCAAGTTAAAAATATTCTGTTAATTGCTAGTTCTCAAATACTTAACGTGTTGCCCCGCTTATATGTGCCAAGGCATTTACTCATGTTGGACCTAGATTCAGATATCCTGAAGTCTGTAGGGACTGGTGTTAGAAAAGCTGTAGTATATTTACATAACTTTTAACCTGATATAGCTACTGTTTAGGTTAAAAATTCTTGATTATCCAGAAGACTCTCCCCATTTTTTACATAAATTTGTGCTAGCATGTAAGTTCTAGAGATAGAATTAAATTGAACTGATCATGGAGCAAGTTTAAGTTAGCAAAATCACAGAATTTCAGATAGATAAAAAGAAATACAATGTTATTGCTTTCAAGGGCTAAAAAGGTGTTGAGAAGTGCTTATTATTTTTAACTTAATTTAGTAAATAATTAAGAATGACTTGCAATTAGTTAATGATATATGCAATAGTTTGAAATTTTTTTCTTTGTACTTAAAAATAAAGCTCATATATTGTTTACTCTTTACTTGCTTTACTCACAAACACTATAAATCAAAAGTTCAGCCATCTTCTACCCAATTATCACAAATTTCAAATTATTAGCATGTCTGCAATTGATTTTTGAAATATACAACCTTTTACCCTAAAATAATATATAAGTATCCTTTTCCCAGAGAGGGAGCCAATCTGTTTGTGACAATATCCAGCAAAATCACCATAGGGTTCACCTTCATTCATCTGGATATGGATACCATTTTCCCTAGCTTACCTCAGCCAAAATGTTTAATATAGAGTTTAAATTTTAATCTCCCGTTATTCCTCCTAATTGCTACTCTGCGAATTGCCATTACTGGCATGGCTATAGAATTAGATCATTCCATGGAGACTCACATTGTTACCGGGTGTTATTTTGCTTCAAGTTCCCTACTTATTCTCTATGGGAGCAGACTTAAGTCATTACTGGGTCATGGTGCCACACAGACATAAGCTCAAGGTTATTGTTCACAAAAAATAGTTAAAATTAAAATTATCTACTTGTTAAAAGCAAAAGTAATGATTAATGTTCTTGGGAAAGATAGTATAGAAAGTTTAAAGGAGACACCTTTCCTAATAATATTAGTGACTAATTGCATGGAAGAGAAATATGTACTCACGGTTTCCTTTGGAAATTGCTCCATTTTTCCAAAAGGTTTAGAACCTGGCAAGATAAAATGTGTCAGAGAGAGAGAGAGAGAATGAGAGAAATAATTCAGATGGAACTGTCTAGTTGAATTCAAATAGAAATACAGAAACGTTAAGTATGTGGAGGAGGGGGGGACACCTCTTGCTTGGTCCTAGAATCTCACCAGCCACACACAATCAACATTATCTTTCGAAGACATATTCAGCTGAGGCAACTGCTAACTATTGCAGATACTGGGTGACTCAGCAGTTTTGGGAGGCTCTGGCTCTCAAAGTTACTCAATAAGACTTAAAAAATGAAAGTAAGGCTTTTGGATGAAAACTTAGGGGAAAAACCCCATATATTGCTGGAAATACAGTTCAACAACTTCATCCAACTCAACTGCAGATTTTTGACAGCCTTTAGGTCAATGAATTATCCTGGCTTTTTCTATAGAGTCTTTCACAAAATAAGATTTTAGTTCTAACCTCATCAATTTGGTATTTAAAAATCTGATTTAGTTGTACCCTTAATCATTTAAATGGAAGGAACAAAAAAAGTTATACAATGTGTTCATTAATATTTTGTAAAACAAAAATTAGGATACCTTATTTGAAAACTAACGATGTCACAAAAAAGTGGAAAATATGGCTGACTTCTAATATATATGGTACAAATCATCCTATTTTATGTACTAATTTTAATGGAGAACAAAAGGAGGTAGACTTTTTTCCATAGGCATAGTTATTTTAGACTAATTTACAACAGTGAAACAAACAAGGAAAAAGAAAATAGTGGGGTGCTCTTAGACCTCTCTACAAGCCAGTGGGGCTATCCATGCCAAACTTCATTCCAGTGTAAATACAACTTGACTAATCTAACTTCCATGATCTACAAGAGAATATTTTGATTCTACATTTGTGGTTTCCCCTGTTCTTGGATCTCACATAGAAAAACTGAGAGTCCTTTACATTCTCTTCTTGAAAGTCTGGATTACTTTACTTTTCCATATAGTTTCATTATATTCAAGTCAAATTTAGTAGTAAAGGCAGGAACGTAATTTTAGAGACTGCACTATAACACATGCACTGATGAATATTTGCCTGAAGTTGGGATAAGGAGAGGAAATTATTTTATCTTTAAGAGAAAAGAACCAACATCTATGAAATATTTACATATTAACATGATCAATTTACATTAATTTCTAATCATTAAAAATTCTGTGAGGCAAGTATTATCATACCCATTTTTATATGAGAAAACAGTCCCTAAAAAACAAAGTTTCATTCTATGGTTATTTGGCTTGAAAGTATTTACATAGTCAAATCCATATCAATATGACTATCATGGCACTCTGCTCCTCATTTTTTTAGTCAATCTTCTCTTTGTCCATCAACATTATTTATTCTGTTTCCCTGTTCCAGAATCATCTTACCGAGAATGCCAAATATGTGATAACCTTGTGACCAAAGAAATTGTATGGCCCATTGTGAATAGTGCCTTAATAAACATATGTGTACATGTGTCTTTATAGTAATATGATTTATAATCCTTTGGGTATATACCCAGTAATGGGATTGCTGGGTCAAATGGTATTTCTGGTTCTAGACCTTTGAAGAATTGCCACACTGTCTTCCACAATGGTTGAACTAACTTACACTCCCACCAACAGTGTAAAGGCATTCCTATTTCTCTACATTGTCTCCAGCATCTGTTGTTTCCTGGCTTTTTAATGAATGCCATTCTAATTGGCATGAGATGGTATCTCATTGTGGTTTTGATTTGCATTTCTCTAATGACCGGTAATGATGAGCTTTTTTCATATGTTTGCCGGCTGCATAAATGTCTTCTTTTGAGAAATGTCTATTCATATCCTTTGTTCACTTTTTGATGGGGTCATTTGTGTTTTTTTTCTTGTAAATTAGTTTAATTTCCTTGTAGATTCTGGATATTAGCCCTTTGCAACCAACCCAAGTGCCTATCAATGATAGACTGGATTAAGAAAATTTGGCACATATACACCATGGAATACTAGGCAGCCATAAAAAAGGATGTGTTTACATCCTTTGCAGGGATATGGATGAAGTTGGAAACCATCATTCTCAGCAAACTATCATAAGGACAGAAAACCAAATACCACATGTTCTCACTCATAAGTGGGAGTTGAACAATGAGAACACATGGACAGAGGGAGGGGAATATCACACACTGAAGCCTCTTGGGGGGTGGGGGTGGGCTAGGGGAAGGATAGTATTAGACGAAATACCTAATGTAGATGACAGGTTGATAGGTGCAACAAATCACCATGGCATGTGTATACCTATGTAACAAACCTGCACATTCTGCATATGTGTCCCAGAACTAAAATATAATCATAATAATAAAAAGAAAATAAAAATGCTTAATAATTCTATAATGTTTATTTTTTATAAAAGAAATAGTGTGGCCCAATCAGCAGAATTGATCATAAGGAAATAAAAATGTCTTTTCAACATATGTGTTGGAAAAATTGCATATTCACATAAAAAAAAGATATTGGACCCTTATGCTATGTACAAAAATCAATTCAAATGGGATTAAAGACTTAAATTACAACCTGAAACTGTAAAACTGCTGGAAAAAAAAACAAAAGGAAAAAGCTTCATGACTTTTATCATATATAATGAGAATTATATATTTAGTATTTTATACAATTTTAAAAGGGTGGGGATAATTTAGAGGGCTGTTGTATCTGGCCATGGTTATCACCTCAGGGAGGGTTTGTACTTTACATAGTAGTTTAATCAGCACTAAACAGCTTGCCTTAGCCTCTGCTCAGGCACCAGAGCAAAGTGATCTGTTTGGTCTTGCCAGTTACTTCTTGGATATGGTACCAGAAACAAAGGCAACAAAAGCAAAAATAGACAAATTGGACATCTTCTGCACAGCAAAGAAAACAGTCAACAACAACAAAAAAGTTCACTTATGGAATGGAAGAAAATATTTGCATACATCTAACAAGGGGTTAAAATCCAAAATGTACAAGGAGCTTCTTAAAATCCATAGCAAAAATGAAAATTAGAAAACGAGCAAAGGACTTGAACGAATGTTTTTCCAAAGAAGATATACAATTGGCTAACAGGTATAAGAAAAGGTGCTCAACATCACTAATTATCAGGGAAATGCAAATCAAAGCGATACTGAGATATTATCTCACATCTGTTAGGATGGCTATTCCCAAAGGAATAGAAAGATAAGTACTGCTGAAAATGTGGAGAAGTTGGAACAATTGTACACTGTTGATAGAAATGTAAAATGGTGCAGCCACTGTGGAAAACAGTGTAGCATTTCCTAAAAACTAAAAATAGAACTATCATATAATCTAGCAGTCCCACTTCTGGGTATACATCCAAAAGAATTAAAATCAGGATTGTAAGGAGATATTTGCACTTTTGCACTTTTATGTTTATTGCAGCACTATTAACAAAAACCAAGAAATAGAAACAATTGAAATGTCTATGACTGATGAAAGTGGCATGTACATGAAATTGAAATAATTCAATCATAATATCAAATGGAATCCTGTCACATATGACAACATGAGTGAACCTTGATGAAACTATGCTGAGTGAAATAAGCCAATCACAGGAGGACAAATAACTGCAAGATACTACTTATATGAAGTATATAAAATAGTCCAACTCATAGAAACAGAGTAAATAGTGCTCATCAGAGGCTGAGGGAAGGAAAACTGGGTATTAAATAGGTATGAAGTTTTATCCATGAAAGATGATTGAGTTCCAGAGCTGTGCTGTACAACACATCATATAAATGTTAACAATACAGTATTGTACACTTCAAAATGTGTTAGGAGGATAGATCTCATGTTAAGTTTCTCACCACATTAGAAAAAAGAGTATATAAGAATCATAGTCTTTTTTGTTGTTGTTTTTGAAATGGAGTCTCGCTCTGTTGCACAGGCTGAAGTGCAGTGGTGCGATCTCGCTTCACCACAACCTCTGCCTCCCAGGTTCAAGTGATACTCCTGACTCAGCCCCCCGGTAGCTAGGATTACAGGTGCCTGCCACCATGCCTGGCTAATTTTGTATTTTTAGTAGAGACAGGGTTTCATCATGTTGGCCAGGCTGGTTTCAAACTCCTGACCTCAGGTGATCCACCCGCCTCGGCCTCCCAAAGTGCTGGGATTACAGACGTGAGCCACCACACCTGGCCAGAATCAAAATCTCTAGAGCAAAACTACAATGTGGAAGTCCACAGGAGACATTCAGGGGAAAGTTTTGATACATTAAAACTGGTGAGTTTCTTGAGTTTTCCGTCATTGTAGGCAGCAGAGATTCATGGTAAAGTTTGCTCTGACAGTACTCTGGCATTTAAAGACTTAAAATTCAGTCCCACCCTGCACTCAAAGTCCATAAAAACCAACATTGATTCTCCAGTCTCTAAGCATTGTTTATGATTATTAGCCCACGTAACAAGGCATGTCCCTGAGACAGATGGAAGGGCACGATGAAAAAGTCTTATACCTTGAGGGTTTAACACTTGGACCTCTGACTTTCTTTTTCTACTTCTACAACCTCCCGAGAATATTCATTGGTTCTGATCACATAGAGACCCTTATTTAAAAGGACTCAGGGGAAAGGATGGCAAATACCATGGAAGTATAAAAGGAAGTACAATCTATGAAACTGCATGCCCCAAATGCCCATCAATGATAGACTGGATAAAGAAAATGTGGCCCATACACACCATGGAATACTATGCAGCCATAAAAAAAAAATGAGTTCATGTCCTTTGCAGGGACATGGATGAAGCTGGAAACCATCATCCTCAGCAAACTAACAGGAACAGAAAACCAAACACTGCATGTTCTCACTCACAAGTGGGAGCTGAACAATGAGAACACATGGACACAGGGAGGGGAACATCACACACTGGGGCCTGTTGCGGGGTGAGGGGCAAGGGGAGGGAGAGCATTAGGACAAATACCTAATGCATGCGGGGCTTAAAATCTAGATGATGGGTTGATAGGTGCAGCAAACCACCATGGCACATATATTCCTATGTAACAAACCTGCATGTTCCACACATGTATCCCATAACTTAAAGTAAAATAATAAAATAAAATAAAATAAATAAAAACTGCATGCTATGCTATATAAATTGGTGCTCAGAGGTTACAGGAGGCACCAGTGTTTGTTATAGACAGATTATTTAAAGAGAAAATTGGAAAAGAGTTTTATTTTTTATTAGAGAATTATGAACTTGAGTAATAAGTAAATTTTCAAATAAAGTTAAGGGTTAAATAATCTTAGAGGACTCGAAGTGAAGTGAAAGTGAATACAGTTAACTGCAAAAAGAAACCCTTTATTTTTTTAATTGTATTATCTAAATGCTCTGGCCCATTTAGAAGTCAAAACTTAGAGAGATTTTAAAATGAGAATTATATATTTAGAAATATTTTACACCAGTTTTTTACAAGGGCTGGAATAATTTGGAGGGTTGTTATATTTGGCCATGGTTATCACCTCTGGGAGGGTCTGTACTTTACATGGTAGTTTAATCAGCACTGAACAACTTGCCTCAGACTCTGTTCTGGCATCAGAGCAAAGTGATCTGTTCCACCTTCTCCTAGACTCAGAAACTTTAAGAGATGCTTTAGATCCAAAAATTATAAAGTCTTCTCAGCTGGAATCACTAAAATCCATACCTGTTTTCTGTGGATCTTTTGGAGTTCAGCTTTTTCTGCGGATTACAAATAAAGACAAATATTTTAACTTAAATGTAAAACTATTTTTTCTCATAAAAATTTTATTATTTTAAAGTTTTACTTTTTGTTCTGCAGAAATAGTTTTTGTTTTAAAATTTCTCAAATTTTGACTTATAAATGGGCTAGAACAGTAGATATCTTGTATTTATCAGATGTATATGTTGCTCATTTATAATTCTCTAATCAACAAAATAGAACTCTTTTCTTTTCCTATCTTAATCATCTCTCACTTTCTTATTTATTTTATTATTTTTCTGTTAACTTACTTGGTTTTTACTGCTTTGAGTAAGAAAAATCCTAAAACCATGGTTTTCCTAAACACAATTAACTATGTAATTGAAATTGGAAGACAGCTTAGGCCAATAGAACATACACTGCATTTGAAGGTGAATCATCTGATTTAAATTATTGTTCCAGCATTTAATGATCAGATGATTATTGGAAATTTACTTAAAATTTATTAAGCATATAATAATTACAGTAATGACTAATACCTATTCCAGAAAATCATTATATGGCTCAATTTAGGTGGAAGACTAAAAAGCATTTTGCATGTAAGTCTACATAGTAAAAGAATTATTATTGTAAACTGATTTGAATAATGTCAACCACATATATTTAAGCCTTTAAATTTATACATTTCATTTTGAAACATTCAATTTTTAAAACCAGAGGGTAAAGGACAGGGATTTGATATGGGATAATTTCTCATAAAGCTAAGTACTTATCTCTTAAAGAATAATTTTGCAATGTATCATTAGCATATCTTGCATAAAGTTGCTTCATGCTCCTGTCCACTAATAATTATCTCTGATTACAACAACCCTGAAGGGAATTATCTAAGCCTAAATTATCAGAAGCTTTACAAAACCGGCATACTTGGTCCATTCAGGGAAATATACTTAAAAAGAGCTCAATGGAAGAATATAATTTCTCATTTAGAGGCAAGTAGGAAATAAAGCCAAGTGTGGAACTAAATGTATCACTGCCTTCAAAACCATGACTAAATGACGAAGTTTAATTACTATGTTTATGGTACTAGAGTCTCAAGATATTAATGAAAGCCCCATTTTACATCTAGGTTTATGTCAGTCATACAAATCTAAGTGGATTACCTATTGTATAGCTTCATTTTACTATTAAAAATTGTCTCTATGGGCCGGGTACTGTGACTCACGCCTGTAATCCCAGCACTTTGGGAGGCTGATGTAGGCAGATGACTTCAGGTCAGGAGTTCAAGACCAGCCTGGGCAACATGGTGAAACCCCTGTCTCTATGAAAAAAAAAAATGAAAATTAAGTGGGTGTGTGGCAAATACCTGTGATTCCAGTTACTCAACAGACTGAGACACAAGGTTCACTTGAACCCAGGGAGGCTGAGGTTGCAGTGAGCAGAGATTGTGCCACAGCACTTCAGTCTGAGGGACAGGGCAAGATTCTGTCTTAAAAAAAAAAAAATTGTCTCTAAGTGCAAATATACTCTGCATCTTATCTTTACACATTCTCTCCCCCATCCCTGCCATTCTCTGTTCAATATGAAATAGCCTGAGTTTCCAAATTAAAAGCAGGGTCTTGAAGAGTTATTTGTACACCAACGTTAACAGCAGCACTATTCACAATAACTAAACAGTGGAAACAACCCAAGTGTGCATGGATAAATGAACAGATAGACAAAATGTGGTATACAAGAGAATATTCCGTGGCCGTAAAAAGAAAACTCTGACACATGGTATGAACATAAGACTCAACATGGATGAACCTTCAAGAAATTATGGTAAGCGACATAAGCCAGTCACAAAGGGACAAATACTATATGATTATTCATATGATACTCAGAGTGGTCAAATTCAAAAAGCAGAAAGTATTATAGAAGGGTCGTTGCCAGCAGCTGAAGGGAGAAGATAATCAGGAATTATGATTTAAGGCTAAAGTTTCAGTTTTGTAAGATAAAAAGAATTCTGTAGACAGGCCGGGAGCAGTGATTCACACCTATAATTGAGCACTTTGGGAGGCCGAGGCGGGTAGATCACTTGAGGTCAGGAGTTTGAGACCAGCCTGGTGGTGAAACCCCATCTCTACTAAACATGGTGAAACCCCATCTCTACTAAAACTACAAAAATTAGCCAGGCGTGGTGGCGAATGCCTCTAGTCCCAGCTACTCGGGAGGCTGAGGCAGGAGAATTGCTTGAATTCGGGAGGTGGAGGTTGCAGAGAGCTGAGATCACTCCATTGTACTCCAGCCTGGGCGAAAGAGCAAGAGTCCATCTCAAAAAAAAAAAGAAAATTCTGATGATAATAGTTGCATTACAGTGTGAATATACTAATGCCATGAAACTGTATACCTAAAAGTTTCAGGTTACGTATAATTTAACACAATTAAAAAAAATACTCTGACATACATGCACCCATAGATACCATGTGTAAATGTGGCTAAACATAGTTTTGTTAATTCTGGAAGTAAATACATAGAACTTATTAATGGTGCTACCTCTGAGAATGAGAGTTATTGTCAAATATATTTTTAGTGTATCTTAAACTTCTAAATTCTTAAAAGAATACTGATTTTATGTATTAGGTATAATAAAAATTGATATAAAAATACTATTTTATGGACTCATGAGGAAAAAGATAGAAAAAATAACTGTTTCTATAAAAATACCTTTCTACCCAGGAATACTATAAAAGCTTACTATTAAAAAATGACATTTCTTAAAAAAATAAATAAAAGAGAAAATTGTCTGAGTTTCCTTTCCTATAATGTATAGCTTCAAGACATAAAGACTGCCTCTAATTATTCATTTATTCATTCAGCAAACTATTACCAAGAGTTTCTATGGACAAAGCATTCTGTTAAGCATTGGGAATGTGGAGATGAACAAAGTAAGATACCTTCTTTCAATTAGCATACAGATTAGAGAGACATAAGATATATAAACTGTGACATAAGAAAGTATAAAAATCATGCCAAATAGAGTCCAAACAATGTGTTAAAGAAACAGAGAAATGTGTGTTTACTACTATATGAATATGCTGGAGAAGACGTCAGGGGAGAGACAATATTTTATGACTCTCGCTGGATTCAAAAAATAATAAACCAAGGACCTGTGCATAGTTTTATCCTAGTTTCTTTGAATTCTGTGGTTAGTCAACCCCTGAGGACATTTACTAAGTCCACAGAGATAATAAGAATGACTAAACATCATTTACTACCTGTACATCAAAAAAGGACACACTGAACATGTTAATGTAAATATTTGCATAAATATTCCTGGGTAATTAGGAGGTGTGAATTTGGTCTTATTTGACATGATGTGTGAATATCATTGATTGGCGCATGTGCTTTTTTATTGCTTTTTTTATCTCTGTTTTCCTCAGACTACAGATAATTGTGTTGAAGAATGGTGACAGCACTGCAAACATTAGACTGGATGAATGCAAACTTTAGACTGGACTGGTCCCAGAAAAAGGAGTACTTGGCAGAGAAGAGCAGGTACATCAGGGCTACATTTCCAAAAAAGAGTAAGAAAATAGTAAGGTGGGAAGCACAGGCAGAAAATGCCTTTTGGCATACACCAGCAGAGCAGTTTCTTAAGATCACTGCAATAATCAGGATGCAAGCCAAAATCACAAGCATTACAGCTGTGATGATCTCCACAGCATACACAATATTCACAACTTTGATTAATACAACTGCGCCAGTGTCCACACACACTAGATTCAGGATAGGATCAAGGTCACAGAAAATATTCTGGATTGATTTGGACCACAAAATGGCAGTGTGGATATCCAAGCAATCTCAGGGAGCAGCGTGAAGAAGCCACAGATGCAACAACCTAGAGTCACCTGAGTGTGGTGCTGAGGTGCCACGATTGTGGGGTAGTGAAAGGGATTACAGATGGCCAGGTATCTGTCCATAGCCATGGTGGTGAGCAAGCAAACCTCAGTGATGACGAGGGAGTGAAAGAAATACATCTGCAAGAGGCAACCATCCAGGGAGACGGTCTTCTGATCATTGGCTAGGTTGAAGAGCATCTTGGGGATGGTGATGGTGGTATACCAGATCTCTAGGAAAGAGAGGACACTGATGAAGAAATACAAGGAGCTGTGCAAGCAGAAATCCAGTTCGATGGCAAAGAACACCATAAGACTGCCAATGATGGTGAACAGATAAATGAGCAGCAGAAGGATAAAAAACAAAAGCCAGCCAGGCACGGTGACTCACGCCTGTAATCCCAGCACTTTGGGATGCTGAGGCGGATGGATCACCTGAGGTCAGGAGTTGGAGACCAACCTGGCCAACATGGTGAAACCCTGTTTCTAGTAAAAATATAAAAATTAGCTGGGCGTGGTGGCAGGCGCCTGTAATCCCAGCTACTCAGGAGGGTGAGGCAGGAGAATCACTTGAACCTGGGCGGTTGAGGTTGTAGTGAGCCGAGATCATGCCACTGCACTCCAGCCTGGGTGAAAGAGCGAGACTCTGTCTCAAAAACAAAACAAAAACAAACAAACAAAAAACCCCAGCTCACCCTCCTGCGAGCAAGGAAAGCCAGTGAATACAAATTTAATCACGACTGTCTGATTCTTATTTATCATCTTCTCAGTTGTGAGGCAAAAAAGAAATGAGGATCCCGGATGTCTAGTTTAGAAAACCAATTGGATATTCAATTTATTAATTTATTACATTTTCATTAGTTTATTCAAATATTTAGCAAGTGCTCACTTTGTTCCATGTACTGTATACTATGCCAGAATGAAAAGGGCCGCTATTTTAAAAGCCAGCATTCCAAATACATAAGTTGCTGCATTTGTCCTAGCCAGCCACCCCATGAGATTCACCTCCAGTAGAGGTGGCAGGGAGTGAAATGGACTCCATGAGGGTTGTTACCTTTGGTGGTTTAATGCTCTATTTTGGTCTGGTTGGCATCCTGCCAGGAGGTGGCGCTTTCCAAAGAGCATCAGCTGTGGTAGTATGGAGAGGAACTGGTAGTGGGTGGGGGCCTAGAACTCCCAAGGTTATAAGCCCTTTGCCTTTGGCTACCAGAGTGGGAAGGACCACCAGGTGGGGGCAGGGCTAGGCGTGTATAAGCTTAGACTCTCCCTGGGGCATCTAACTACGGCTGCTGTTGGGGATGGGGGTGAGGTTCCCAGGTCAATGGAGTTGTGTACCTAGGAGGATTATGGCTGTCTCTGCTGAGTCATGCAGGTTGTCAGGGAAGTGGGAGAAAGCTGGCAGCCACAGGCCTCACCCAGCTCCCACACAAATGAATGACTGATCTCACTACTTCCACTGTGCCCTCACAATAGCCCCAAGTCTGTTTCCAGGTAGTGGGCAAGCAGGGCTTGAGAACTTGCCCCAGGCTACCCACCTCTAGCTTCGAAAGAAAAGGGCTTGGTTCTTCCCCTGCCTGTGGAATCTGCACACCAGATTCGAGCCCTCCCCCAAGTTCTGACCAGGAGGTTTCTCACCCCATTCAAATTGTTACAAAGTTCAGCTGGGGATTTCTTTCTCCCTGTGGTGTTTTTTCCCCTGCTCCTGTGGCCACCCTCCCAATGGATCCCTGGTTACTTACTGGATAAGGAAAAGCCAAAGAACTATTTCAGTTTCTTCTATTTCTTAAGCCCTAATTCCCCCTGAATTATGAGATTCTGGACATCAGAGAATATACCTTGGACCCATGTTGTTCCAACACTTAAAACACTCTCCAGCACATAGTAGATAATATACATATTATCTACTTCTAAGTTGGGATGGAAAAATTCTGATGATCCTTGGGAAATTGTGCTCCTGAATTCCGATGAGCCTTTTTTTGCCAATGGAAGTGGCCTCCCTACCCATAGTGATATCAGCCTTTCTACTTCCTTCTGAGGTAATTAACCTTGTTTTGCTGAGACAATTGCCCCTGAAGCAATTGCCATGCAAAACAATACAGATTCTCCTCAGGACCCATCGCCACTATTCCTCTTTTCTTCTAGACCTAGAGCTAGACTCAAGACCCAGGAGGTCTCCAAAGGTGAGGTATAACATGCAACTCATGAAGAAGTGTGCTACATTGTTTAAGCTCAAGTTTATACAATTAGAAATCTAGAGAACATATATGAGAATAGATAATAAGGTTGTGGAAAAATAGTGGAAGGAACATAAAGTTGGATCAAGTCAAATTTATTGATATGGGCTCACTAAGCAGAGATTTTGAATTTAATGTTGCAGCTCAGGGAGTAGGAAAGAGCTCTAATAGTTTGGTTGGTTGGTTGGTTGACTGGTTGAAAGATGGCCCAAAAGATGACCCACCAAAAGCAGAGGAAATGCTTGAAATTGGACTGTTATTCTACAGATTCCACAGTGAAGGGAAGGAAGAGTATGTCTGGTATACAGGAGATTCTTTAGGATATCTTTTAGTATTTCCATGCCCTGTGATTAAGGCCAATAAAAGATAACAACACTACAATCCAGAAAGGACTACTAATGACCAAGATCCTTGAGGAATTAATGTTTGGGTCACCATATCAGTTAAGGAACTATGACCAACTGACGTGCTTGATGAAGGCAAAGTGAATACAGAATGAGTAGTAGAAGAAGGTAGTTATAAATAGTAGCTGTGATAACAGGACTAGTTATAAACATGGAAACTGTAATTATAATTGCCAGGAGTGTTTCCTCCTTATTTTGTTGTGAACATGTTTATATATATACACACACACACATATATACACACACATTAGCAAATGTGATTTCTTCTCTTACTTTTATCATATAAGACACATTGCTTTATATCAATATTTAATCATTGTTAATTTTACACCATAACATTTAAGTTATGAAATATTAAGAAAAAAGTAAACATCACTCAAGGACTTTACTGACTCTTCTGATCCATTGAAACCCTAAATAGAACAAAAAAGTAAAGGAAGGGCAAATTTGTTTTTGTTTAGACGGGATATTCTTCTCCTTCTGCCTTTGGACACTGGGTGCTCCTCATTCTCAGGCCTTTGGACTTGGACCTGAGTTTATACTATCGGCTTCCCTTGTTTTCAGGCCTTCAGACTTAGGCTAAATTACGTCACCAGTTTTCCTGGTTCTCTAGCTTATTATATGCAGCAGATCATGAAGTTCTTGGTCTCCATAAGCATATGAGCCAATATTTACAACACATCTTTGTAGATAAATAGATAGACATTCTATTAGTTTGGTGTCTCCAAGGAATGTTAGATAATACATCTCTCTATTTCTCAAGAATATAGCTAGAATATTAAAAAATGTAGCATGGTAGTTAAGGAAATGCTTTTGAACAAGCACAGACCTGGGTTCAAATTATAACAGCCTCTTACTAAATGTGTATCTTTGGACAAAAGCTTAAGCCCTATAAGCTACAGTTTCCTCCCTCTTAAAGTAGTACTGATATCAATACCTATTGCAAAGAATTTCTATAAAGTAACATATGTGTATATGTGTGTGTATGACAATGTCTTAAATGTGAAGAGTGCCCAATAAGTGGAAAATTGCATTAATATTATTATCAATAAATATAATTACCATTGTGAATATACTACGGTGTATTAGTCAGGGTTCTCTAAAGGGAGAGAACTAATAGGATAGATGTATTATTAAAGTGTATTGACACACTATCACAAGAAGAGGTACCACAATTGGCCGTCTGCAAGCTGAGGAGCAAGGAAACCAGTCCAAGTCCCAAAGCTGAAGAATAACTTGGAGTCTGGTATTCGAGGGCAAGAACCATCCAACACAGGAGAAAAGTGTAGGCCAGAAGACTAAACCAGTCTAGTCTTTCCACGTTCTTCTGCCAGCTTTTATTCTGACTGCCCTGGCAGCTGATTAGATTGTGGCCACCCAGATTGAGGGTGGGTCTGCCTTTCCCAGTCCACTGACTCAAATGTTAAATCTCCTTTGGCAACACCCTCACAGACACACCCAGGAACAATACTTTGATTCAATCCTTCAATCCAATCAAGTTGACACTCAGTATTAACCATCACATATGGTATTTTATTATTACTAGTAAAAATTTGATTAATAAATGCAGTGAAATTTTAGGTAAAATAAATATATTTAAAACTATCAGGAAATAAGTTAGCAGCTTCTATCCTCTCCAGGCCAGAAGGCGTATGTTTCCTTAATCCAGTGTATTCACTAAGAGCACATTTACAAGGTAACGGGAACATCAACACACGATGCATTTTTTTTTCTGCTTTATTTTCTCTTGTTTTTCCCTCAGCTTGGAATATTTTTTCATTACCTGCATGCACACACACACACACACACAGAGAACTAGTAAAATTACTTTATGTTCATAATTTGAAATGAAGGTGTGTTTAATCACAGAAGGTTTTAAGGCAGGCTAATAAAGCAATCAGATCTAAGTTGTAAGAACAGCTCAGTTTGCAGTGGGGAAAGAAGCTTGAAGTTGAGAAAGCATGCATGTAAAGCAGGTAGTGTTAGCTATATTAATTTTTAGGGATATTGATAATATTTAGGAAATGATTGCTGCAAAACTTAAAAGTGGAAAAGACAGAGAAAAAATGGTGTGACCCTTTCGTATAATGGAGCTTTATGTGTAACAGCTCTGTAACAATATTGCACTTACAATAGCATCAATTAGTCAATAAATTAGAAAAACAATGACATTTTTCATGTCATTTGAAGAAGATTAAAAATAATTGACTTAAACTCAGTGATACTTCTTGCATTTCTTTTTCCCTCTGTCCTCCTGTTCTTAAACCAAGTATCCCCTAAAGCCTTTCTTTTACCCAGACCCCCTGCACCCACAATCAACAGGTTTTCTCTGATTTTTCTTCTCTTCTGTATCTCAACTTTTATTTGATAGCATTACCCCTTTTTATAAGATCTCTCCTTAACTTCTGTCTTTCCATTTGATTTTAAAGTATCATAAGATTTAGGAGTAAAAGTAATGAAAAGATTGTGGCACAAAAGTGGGGAAATCACACTGATAGCTATAGGATTTGTGTTGGCAGGCTAGAGAAGGGTAAAAATTTATTAACATTTGCACAGTAATAAGCTTTATCCTATCTTAGCTGAATCATGAGCCCTGGAGAAAAATTGCTTTTTATAAAGCATGTATGACATGAAGACTCAGCAAGAGAAAGAAGCGTCACCAAGGAAGGATAGAAATGAGTTTGGAATCCTAAAAGCCAAAGAAGAGAGCCTGAAAGAGTTGTTGCCTAACACAACTGATCGATTGTCTAAAACAATCAGAGTGCAGCATGGTGGTAGGTTGGTTTATTCATTCAACAGATAGTTTTTATGTTTATTACTTAATATGTACAATGCATTTGATCACAGTGAATGCAACATCTGGGTTTTTTTATTTATCATGAAAAACTGATTATTTAATGAGTAACTTAATTAAATCACTTATTGATCAATACTTGGATACTCAATTTATAAATCTGAATCATTTTTCAACTATAGAAGCTGAAGGCACCATGGATAAAACTTAGTCTTATGAAGGATACTTTTTAAATAACCATGTCTTACAGACAAATATGTTAATTGCTTTAAAATTAAAGTAAATATTTATACAGAACATTTCAACACGATGAATTTACTACGAATAATTTGAGTGGCAGAAAGTTTAGTTAATAAAATCAGATTGAAAAATATGTCTAACTGAGTAAAGATTAAATAGAAGCTATTGACTTTAGCTATTACTGAATTTTTTTTTTTTTTTTTTTTTTGTGAGCTTTGGGAGACCAGTTTCAATAAAAGGCTGATAGGAAAAGACAGATTGCTGAGAGCTGAAGGTGAAGAGAAACCACCAACTATACAAGATCTCAACTAAAAGATCTTACTGGAGGTCCCTTGTCTTATGGAAAAAAAATACCTTAGCTTGACCTATGTGCTTTTTTATAGTTTCTTTTATTTCTTTATTCCTCAGGCTATAGATAATGGGGTTGAAGAAGGGAGACAAAACTGCAAAGGCCAGAGCAATGGCTGTATCCCAGAATAAGGAGTAGGTGGCAGAGAAGCATAGGTACATGAGAGCCACACTGCCAAAAAAGAGCAAAAAGACTATGAGGTGAGAGACACACGTGGAAAATGCTTTGCGGCGGCCTCCAGCTGAACAAATACGTAGAATTACAGCCACAATACCAATGTAGGACATGAAGATGAGCATCACAGCTGTAATAATCTCCACTGCATGGATGACATCCACTACCTGAATCATGACGATGGCTCGTGTGTCTGTGCAGGCCAGGCGCAGCACTGGGAGGAAGTCACAGAAGATATGCTCAAGGTGATTCGAACCACAAAATGGCAGTGTAGAGATCCAGACAATCTCAGGAAGGGGTGTGATAAAGCCACAAACACAGCAACTTAAAGTCAGTTGGGTACATAGCTTGGGGGTCATGATAGTGGGATAATGAAGCGGGCTGCAGATGGCCAGGTAGCGGTCAAAGGCCATAGCTGTCAAGAGACACACCTCACTGATGCCGGTGGAATGGAAGAAATACATCTGTAGGAGACAACCATTGAAGGAAATGCTCCTCCTCTCACTAAGCAGGCTAGACAGCATCTTTGGAATTGTGGCTGTGGTATACCAAATCTCCAGGAAAGAAAGAGCACTGATAAAAATATACATGGGAGTGTGGAGGTGAGTATTCAACTGGACCACTGTGAGGATGACCAGGTTTCCAGCAACAATGAAAGCATAGATGAAAAGCAGTGGAACAAAGCAGACAACAGACTTAACCCAGGAATAAGGGAAGGCAGAGAAGATAAACTCCTGAGCGGTGGTTCGATTGGGGCTCTCCATCTCCAAGTTGGAAGTGAGAGTTTCAATTTCCAGTGCACTCAAGTCTCCTAGGAGGCGTCTACTATTGGATAAAGAAATACACTTACAAGAAGCCAGCCTCTGGATAGAGCCCTGTAATGGGGATAGAAAGGAAGACAAGGAAGAAGGACATGGTCCATATTCCATAGTTGCTTAAGACTTAAGTTGTAGTGTGGGAAAAATCCAGTCGGAAAGCACAGTCAATATTTTGGATGTGAAATTATCAAATATTGACATGCATCAGAATCACCTGGAGGGTTTGTTAAAACTCAGATTTCTGGTCCTCATACTGAGAGTTCGTTCCTAATCTGTAGTTCTGAGGTAGGGCCCAAGAATTTTCATTTCTAACAAATTTTCAGGCAACGGTGGTCCTGCTGGTCAGGGGACTATATTTTAAAATGATTTTATTTAGGTAAATATAGAATTAGACAAGGCATTGAAGGAATAACAAATAATTAAGAGGATGTTCTTTTTGATATTTAAATCTTATTGATTCCCTAATAATCTCCCCACACTGTTCCAAATATTTTTTTTCAAGCTCCCACTTTACTGGATTCTTGGCATATGATTTGACCGGCATATTTTTATGATAAAGACAAAGCCATTACTGGTGAATTCTTTCAACCCTCTTTCTCTGTCTAATAACTCTCCCTCTCTTCATATGTATATTCTTAATCATAATTCAGAGAATATTTGGAGAAGAAAAGCTATGGAAATAATCGTAAGTTATTTTACTTTCTTTTATAAGATGGTCTATTCTATCTCCTTCCTTTCCTTCTCTTCTACATCTTCTCGGTAAGGAGATCTTGAAGTAATTTATGAAAACTAACTATATTAATAAATAAATGCTTAATATGGTTGTACACTTGCTCTGGTACAATTGAATGGGGGTAGTTAGAAGGAATGGCAGAGCTGCAGTGCCGTGTAGAATACAATTTCAACTGCACACGCACACATTATAGGATATTGTCCTATTAATTTATTCTCTTTTCAGAATGACTTGTTTTACTTTATTTATCTCTTCTGCAATCAAACATGCATGTTTCTTCTTATCTTGGGAGAAAATGCTGTTTCTATTCAGATTATTTCTCTCCTTTGTAACAACTGCATTATTTTTCTAATGTATAAAAGGTATTTATTCTATTCATTCTTCTTTGAATCTCTTTGAATAATTTATCCACCCTCAACTTCCCATATCTCTTTTCTTAAGGTATATCAGTGACTTTCTCATTGAAATTTAATGGCCTCCGTCTGTCTTCATTGCCACTAACTTCCGAAGGTCAATTGCCCAATGTTTGAAACTCTCTCCTTTCTTTGCCTATTTGATGCCACACTATCCTGGTTTTCCTCATTGGTTATTCAACTTTTTATATCCCAAGTGTAAACATAACCCCAAATTGTGTGATCATTTTCTCTTTTCTCTATATTTCCTTTCACACAAAAGAATCTATTGTTTCAAGATCTTATTTATTCAAGATTTTTTATCAGCTTGTATTGGCCTTCTATTCTCGGTAGTTATTATGACTCCAGAATTCCTTGTTTTTGATATCTCTCATGAGCTCCACATTTTCTTCAGGACTGTCTTTCTTAGAAACCTCACCTTGAAGTTTCTAAGTAAACCCAAACGTACATCCTCACCTATTATGGGCTGTTACGTTGTGTCCCCTGAAAATTTGTAGGTTGAGTTTCTAACCCCCAGTTCCTCGGAATGTGACTGTACTTGGACACACAGTATTTAAAGAGGTAACAAAGTTCAAATGAGGAAATTAGGGTGGCCCTTAATTGAATAGGGTCAGTGTCCTTACAAGAAGAGTAAATTGGCTGGGCGCAGTGTCTCACGCCTGTAATCCCAGCACTTTGGGAGGCTGAGGCAGGGGGATCATGAGGTCAGGAGATCGAGATCATCCTGGCTAACACAGTGAAACCCCGTCTCTACTAAAAATACAAAAACAAAATTAGCCGGGCATGGTGGCGGGCACCTGTAGTCCCAGCTACTCGGGAGGCTGAGGCGGGAGAACAACGTGAACCCAGGAGGTGGAGGTTGCTTTGAGCCGAGATTGCACCACTGCACTCCAGGCTGGGCGACAGAGCAAGACTCTGTCAAAAAAAAAAAAAAAAGAAGAAGAAGAGGAAATTCAGATACAGTTTCAGAGGGAGAACCGTGTGAAGACTCAGTAAGAAAACAGCCACCTACAAGCCAAGAAGAGAGGAGTCAAAAGAAAGCAACCCTGCTGAAAACTCAATCTCATACTTCTAGTCTCCAGAATTGTGAGAAATTAAATTTCTGTTGTTTAAACCATTCACTGTGTAGTGCTTCTTATGGCAACCCTAGCAAACAAATACAACATCCTTACCCTCATTTCTAAACCAGTTTCTCTTGCTGACTTTTAAAATTTTTGTCCACCTAGAAAACAACTTTACTCATTTTATGTCTATTATTCCTTACACTCTAAAACCAAATTCATCAAGGTCTGCACAATTTATTTATTTTTTACTATATCACTAATATCTTTTATTTCCACTCTCTTCACCCTAATTGGATGCCTAGTCATAATGTATACACTATTGCAATGAGTTTCCAGAAGTTTCTGCATCCAGTCTTACTTTTGGCTACCCAAGCCTCCATTCTCTAAAGGTCATCTTTGTGAAGCTAGTTTCCTCTTGTGATTCTCCTCTCATATCTATACTTAAGTATCGTTTTCTCATCATTTCCTTCATCCAAATTGTCTTTTCTTTAAAAGTGAAACAACCTCAAATCCTCTAGGGTAACTCTTTCCTAATCACTGAATCAGGAAATAATAAATTCCCTTTATTGCCTGGCATTGATAATTGTCTTGCTTTCTACATGCTTTAGGAAATGGAAATTTATTAATAACTTCCTATTTATATTAGCTATGCATGCATTTGTTAAATTGATTATATGACTAAGTCTCATCAAACTCTTATTTTTTTTACACACAAAAGTTAGCATCATCTTCCTTTAATGTGGTCCTAAAATGTATCTATTGCTATTTTCTGCAGAAAACAAAGAGACTTTGTCTTCTGTTGCTATTGAAACTGCAAATTATCTATCCAGTTTAGCAAAACTGTTATTTCAAACATGTAACATATGTTTTTCTGGTCTCTGAACATTCCTAAAAGGAATCTGTCCTTCCTCTCCTTTCCCCTCCAATTTCTGAATTTCTGCCTCCATGTTTCCTAAGTTCTACGTGTCTTTTCTAGTTTTAACACACGTGTGTGTGTGTGTGTGTGTGCTCGCGCATATACATATAGAGAGATGATGTGTGTATTATGTATATATATTCCTATAAAATATTTTTCTTTTTAAGTGTTCTTGAGTTTTTACATACTCATCTGATTTTTCTGTAAATCTTGATGTCTCTAAAAGTAGTCACCACATCTAACTATGGCCCTCAGAACAGGGTTTTACAAATTGAATCGGCTACGAATTCAAGCAGGTGTCTTCTGAGCAGACCCAGACCTAATTCTCTGATCTTTTGAAGAGATGCAATTATGACACAGAAACGATGAGTAAGATTTTAACCAAGAAGAAACACATTCAACTTTACCTATTGAACACTATCTCCATACAAAACTGAGTAATGGTAAGTCTAGTGCACATGTCAATGACATTAAATGACCAACAGATAACTGGAAATCTCACCTGATTACTGTAACAGTTATTCCTGAGATATATCAGAAGTTAATCACAATGCTTATTTGTGGTCTTAAAGATATCCTTTGAACTTTGACCCTGTTTGAATCCCACCCATTCCCTAGGATATTTAGTAACTGAAATCTTTACACTTTGTACTAACGTGCCCTGTAATACTTTTTCCTAAGTCCTCCTCACTCAAAACCTTCCCAACAGCTATTCTGAATATGTATAGGCCTATTTGGACATCAGTTTTTACACAGTTGTGTTATTCTTCCTCTAGTTATCTCTTATTCCCCAAAATGAGTTAATTCACTGACCTTGCTGCTGTTCGGTTCTGGAGTTAAAATAAACATGGATGAAGACTATCTTTTCTACCCTGATATGGGGCATATAGAGCTACTAAGACAAACTTTCTCTGCTCTTCTGTCATATTTCTACCTTGAGTCCCTCAAGATGAATTTCCCTTATTCAGTGATATATAGATCTGACTCTTTCTGTAGAATTATTCTCTCTCTCTCTCATTCCCTCTCCTCTCTGTCTTTGTCTCCTTCTATCTCTCTTTCCCTCTATATGTGTGTATGTGGGTATCTTTTCCTAAGCATTACTAGAATAAGAAAATAGACTCTCCTGGGAATTCTACATGATGACTCAAGATTTGAGAGGAAAACAACTATCCCTACAATGCCTCCAATTAGGTAAAGCAGTTTAGGCTGGTAATTAGGGAAACCTTAGTCCCAGAGAACTCCAACTCACAGAGCTGTAGGCATCAGAATAAATGTTCGTTTTAAAAACTTCTTTTTTTCTGTGGCGCTTTTTGTTGGATTGAATTTTTAATGAATCAAAATGCCAAAATCCAAGACCCAGATTTGAGGGATGTTCATACAGTAGAGGGAAGGAGATAATGAAAGGAGGGAGCTAGACTTACATTCTGTTTGTTTCCAGGACATTCCCCCACCTTAGGAAAAACAGTTGGTCTTCCACATCTTCCATCTACTAGTTCCTATTGAAATTTGGGGCCAATATTTTATCTAATAGTGTTGATTTTCTCTTGTTTTACTTTCTTTATGCACAGAGGTCAGAGACATTTCTAGGCAGAGAAACAACAGTCAGGGAAGTCTCCCAAGGCTAAAGCAAATTAACAGCATTGTGTGCTAGTTCTATGCTTGTTTCCACTTTCCTTCATTTATTCATGAAAATTTTGAGAATAAAAAGATTAATATGATATGATTCCCTTTATAGTAAAATCAATATCTATAGTAAAATCAATATCTAATATAAAATATAGAAATCCTGACAAATTCGTATTTTGCAAAATGTTAATCTCCCAAGTAGATATCAAAACAAAGTGCTGGAAGGGGGCAATTAATTCTCCCTCATGAATTCAGAGGAAGCTTGACCAGAAAAAGACAGATCTTATCTTTCATTTTAGGAACCAAGGTCCCTGTTTCCTTTTCTAGCTCTTCTCTCTCTATTGACTTTTAACACTGTTTAGAGGTTTCTTTTATAAAATTCACAAAGTCGAGGTCCTAAAGTGCTGGGTTTGTTCACTTTTAATCAAAAATATCTGTTATTTAAACCAAACAAACACACACACAATTATGTTCAGGACTACGACTCTTCCTATGCTTTCCTCCTGTTAGTTTTTTTTTCATGTGTGTTTTGGATGGGAAAGGGAAAAGTAAATGGGTAAATTTCTGTGAATTTTCAGATTTGAGATGAGGAGGGTTCTATCAACATAATGAAGACAGCAATGCAATGAATTAACCAAGAGGGTCTGTCTGACAGTCCACAAGTGATATGGATAAGAAGAGTTGAAGATCAAAGACTGGTAGTTACAGATACCTTCAGAAAACGTTTGTTGACTGAAAGAAAACTAGGCAAACTAGGTCGTCATAAAGATGACCTTAATAATAAAAGATAACACCTATTAAACACTTACTCTGGGTCAGGAACTGCATGTACTATGTAAACTCATTTAAGAACTATGATTATGCCAGTTTTACAAATGAGAATATTGTGGTATAGAGAGGTTAAGAATCCTTCCTAGGGTCACACAACTAAGAAGCGTTACAATTAGAGTTCTACTCTAGAAGTTTAATGTCAATGCCTCTGCTGTACTTTACTGTCCTTGTCTCTGTTATTTGAACTGTGTCTTTTTTAACAGAAGAGTGGCTACTGGGCTAAAACAGTTGCTTTAGCTCTGTGCTCCAAGTCATAGAGAATGCTTCAAGAAAACCTACTCTCTGTCCCATGAGGGAGAAATGATTAACTACTTTCTCTAACCTGAAGAATGGTCATAAGAAGTATCTTACATTTTCTGGAATATTAATAGCATTGGATAAAAAAAGAATAAAATATGGGGTGCTCAGTAATCTGGAAAATAGCATAGTGGTCCTATGAAAGTAGGCAAATGTGGAGACTCTGGTAGGCCTTACAGTCCTTTCATTGTAATTGCTAACACTGTTTAAAATATGTCTCTGGAGGAAACTTGACATGAATTTAACTTAGAGGTTATAAAGATAATAGCATAGACTGTTCTTGTCTATTAAAAGAGCTTTTAACATCTATGAGTAAAACACTTTAAAATAGTTTCACATTTTTTTTATAACCTACTTTATCATTGTCTAATATATTAATCTTATGTGAGCACATGGCTATTTAATCGAATAGAATTTTTCAGGGGGCTGTCCAAAGTGCTAATCTCATTCTAGCTTTTAGGGAAGATATAGTAATAAAAGATGCAATTGCATATTGAAAGTCTTAAAATGTTTTTACAATGAAAGATGTAAGTGTTTTAAAACCTAGAAGTAATGACTTTGATTTAGTTACCTATTCCAGAGTATAAATGTGCTTGAATAGACTTTTCGTTATATTTTTAGTTTGCATAACTGATTTATAAGAGTTATATTTTTTGTATAAATTCAAATCATATATATTAATGTATTAATGCAAATCACATATATTAATATAATTAATATATTAATCATATATTAATTATTTGACAAAAAAATTTAAATTGAATTGCTTCATTTTTTGAGTATCCTTATGGACATACAGATTTTATAAGCTTATTTTTAATTGAAACATCTATGTTTCCATTGTATTTATTATTTTATGTTTTGGTCCAGAGTTTTTTTAATGTAACCATCCTTTGAGCCCTCAAGACAGTACATTCTCTTCTTAAATTTATCCTGCCCTGTGATATGGAGTAAGTTCTTTTTCAAAAAATTCCAGTTTCCTTGTTAAAAATAACTGTTAGAAACTCAAATTAACATTTTAGGAAAATAAATGGCTTTTTTTTTGTCCTTTGAGTATTATTGCATATGAGAATAGACAGCTAGAAATTTATTTTTCTAAAATTATGTTTCACACTGACAACTTCAACTGGATGCTAACATTGTTTTTCAACATACTATGGTTTAGTAATTCTGTAATTAAACTGTATTTTACACTTATATCAGATCCTAATCTCTCAGCTTATTCCATGCTCTTAGCTTATTCAATTCCTAATTTTAAAAACTATTCTCCTGGACTTTTCCTTACGGTTACACAGTAAATCTCTAAGTTTCAGGCATCACTTCCACATTCAAGGCAAACTGTTGCGTGATTGGGAGGCAAACAGCAAAAGCTATCCCGAAAACCCTAGTAGATTTCTGCCTGTATCACAATGGGAAGAACTCATTTACAAAGGTGGACAAAGAGTAATTCGTTTGAATATGGTTTTTGGACCAGACAATTGAGCCTATTTTTAGATTTAGAATTTAAAGATCTGTACAATTTTAAGGATTAAATTTGTTTTATGAGACTCTATAAAGAAACCTTAGTTTTTAACATAGTAGCACATTTAGTTGAAAATATATGATTACATTTAATTCTGTTATTATTATAGGTTACAAAACCAGATAATGGTAGCCTTCAAGTTGTTTATAAGACAGGTATAAGAAATGTATATAATTTCAGCCATTTTAGATTTATTTTAAAAGTTCAATATTTTAATAAATTATAATATCATGTATAAATATTGTTTAAATTGTCAATAATTATAACAGAATAAAATGTGTGATTGTTTTTGAATGAATTGAAATTCATAAAATAAAGAGTTCAATGGAAAAAAATTGGCAACAAATATTAAAGAAGTTAACAACAATAAGCTGCAATTGGCTATTAGATACATGTCAGTTTATTGTACTCTGATAATTTTCAAATATAAGCATATATGTATTTTTTGCCTAATTAGATTGGCAATGAATACAAGGAGTGATATACATTACATGGGATAATGTGTTGAAATAGGAACTTCCAATGAATGATGCTGGATATATAGTGTTTTAAAATATTTGGAATGGTTGTTTGTCATTATCTACTCAATTATTAATCTTGAATAATATTGGATACTGTAGTTATACTTCTAAGAATTGATCTCACAATCATATTACAGTATTTGAATTTATATATAAGGCTTCACTGTAGTCCCATCTAAAATTAGAAGTATTTGAAAACAATCTAAATGTTCATCCATAGGAATGAAATAAATAACATAAAGTTCGTGCAGACATAACACAGAATATTATGCTGCAGCTATTTTATAGGGAAATAATAGATCTGTATGCTGTGACTATAAAAATAGAGTCATAAATATTGGAAAGATATAAACATATTGTCAACTCAGCAAATATCAAAACACTCATTTCATTTGTTTTTGAAAAAGACATGTTTACATCTAAATTTATATGGAAATTTATTCTTTTTTGCGCTATCATGTACTAGATATTATTTATTCTTTCCATTTTTTATGCCCATTAAATATCCCCACTTCCCCTCCAACCTCTCCACTTCCCTTCCCAGTCTCCGGTAACCATTATTTTACTATCTCTGTGAATTCAATTGTTTTTATTTTTAGCTCCCACAAATAAGTGAGAACATGCAAAGCTTGTCTTTCTGTGCCTGGCTTATTACACTGAACATAATGACTTCCAAGTACATCCATTTTGCTTCAGATGACAGAATCTCATTCTTTTTTATGGCTAAATAGTACTCCATTCTGTATATTTTTATGTATTTCCCTTTAATTCTACTTACCCTCATTTTTTTTCTATACACTATTTAAACTAACTTGATAAATGTTTTCTCTATGTATTCTTATAAAACATATACTTTTGTTTCATACACATGTACTTTTTATTTATGTAAACTGTGCTGATTTCATTGTGTTACTTATTTTTACCTTTTAGTATTATTTATAGGAATTATTTTTGTTTCTTTGTATTCAATAGCTCATAATATTTAACACCTGCATGATTCTCTGAACTATTCATTTGGCATATGTTAAGTACCTGTTTTCTCCATAATAAGCTCCAGATTGCCTCCACCTACCTAACATTCTGAACAACCTCTTCATGTATGTCAGCTTTTAAACATGTGTAAAAAAGTCTTTGAGAAATATTCCTAGGGGCAGGATTATTAAAACCAAGGATACACTTGAACTTCATTTCTACCAGATTTTTCTCTAAAATGACCATACTAGTTTACATTCTTATCAGCTGTGCATGTGTTTCTTTATCTCTTCATCTTCTCTAACACTTGGCCTCAATAAAGATTTTTAAGCATCTCTTCAAGTAATTACTAGACTTTAGAGTTTATCTGCCTTTAAATTGTTTGTCTATATCATTTGCAAAATTTCTTTTAAGTTTTTTTTATTTTCTCACTTCTTTAAGGAGGTTATATTTTTTCATAAAAGTACAATAAATTTTCCATCCAAAACAAACTAAATAAATGTGACCTAAGAGGTGGTATTTTGATTTCAGACAAAGATACACTGGCCAACTTACCTAACAGAACAGTTTCTTTTTTTATTATTTTATTTACTTTTTCTAATTATACTTTAAGTTCTAGGATACATGTGCACAATGTGCAGGTTTGTTACACATGCATACATGTGCCACGTTGGTGTGCTGCACCCACTAACTCATCATTTACGTTAGGTATATCTCCTAATGCCATACCTCCCCCTTCACCCCACAACAGGCCCCAGTGTGTGATGTTCCCCTTCCTGGGTCCACCTGTTCTCATTGTTCAATTCCCACCTATGAGTGAGAACATGCGGTGTTTGGGTTTTTGTCCTTGTGATAGTTTACTGAGAATGATGGTTTCCAGCTGCATCCATGTCCCTACAAAAGACATGAACTCATCCTTTTTTATGGCTGCATAGTATTCCATGGTGTATATGTGCCACATTTTCTTAATCCAGTCTGTCATCGATGGACATTTGGGTTGGTACCAAGTCTTTGCTATTGTGAATAGTGCCGCAATAAACATACGTGTGCATGTGTCTTTATAGCAGCATGATTTATAATCCTTTGGGTATATACCCAGTAATGGGATGGCTGGGTAAAATGGTATTTCTAATTCTTGATCCTTGAGGAATCGCATACTGTTTTCCATAACGGTGGAACTAGTTTACAGTCCCACCAACAGTGTAAAAGTGTTCCTGTTTCTCCACATCCTCTCCAGCACCTGTTGTTTCCTCACTTTTTAATGATTGCCATTCTAACTGGTGTGACATGGTATCTCATTGTGGTTTTGATTTGCATTTCTCTGATGGCCAGTGATGATGAGCATTTTTTCATGTGTCTGTTGGCTGCATTAATGTCTTCTTTTGAGAAGTGTCTGTTCATATCCTTTGCCCACTTTTTGATGGGGTTGTTTTTTTCTTGTAAGTTAGTTTGAGTTCTTTGTAGACTCTGGATATTAGCCCTTTGTCAGATGAGTAGATTGCAAAAATTTTCTCTCATTCTGTAGGTTGCTTGTTCAGTCTGATGGTAGTTTCTTTTGCTGTGTAGAAGCTCTTTAGTTTAATTAGATCTCATTTGTCAATTTTGACTTTTGTTGTCATTGCTTTTGGTGTTTTAGATATGAAGTCCTTGCCCATGCCTATGTCCTGAATGGTATGGCGTAGGTTTTCTTCTAGGGTTTTTATGGTTTTAGGTCTAACATTTAAGTCTCTAATCCATCTTGAATTAATTTTCGTATAAAGTGTAAGGAAGGGATCCAGTTTCAGCTTCCTACTTATGGCTAGCCAGTTTTCCCAGCACCATTTATTAAATAGGGAATTCTTTCCCCATTTCTTGTTTTTGTCAGGTTTGTCAAAGATCAGATGGTTGTAGATGTGTGGTATTATTTCTGAGGGCTCTGTTCTGTTCCATTGGTCTATATCTCTGTTTTGTTACCAGTACTATGCTGTTTTGGTTACTGTAGCCTTGTAGTATAGTTTGAAGTCAGGTAGTATGATGCCTCCAGCTTTTTTCTTTGTCCCTGTTTGCAGATGACATGATTGTATATTTAGAAAACCCCATCCTCTCAGCCCACAATCTCTGTAAGCTGATAAGCAACTTCAGCAAAGCCTCAGGATACAAAATAAATGTGCAAAAATCACAAGCATTCTTATACACCAATAATAGACAAACAGAGAGCCAAATCATGAGTGAACTCCCATTCACAATTGCTTCTAAGAGAATAAAATACCTAGGAATCCAACTTACAAGGGATGTGAATGACCTCTTCAAAGAGAACTACAAACCACTGTTCAACGAAATAAAAGAGGAAACAAACTAATGGAAGAACATTCCATGCTCATGGATAGGAAGAATCAATATCATGAAAATGGCCCCTACTGCCCAAGGTAATTTATAGATTCGATGCCATCCCCATCAAGCTACCAATGACTTTCTTCACAGAATTGGAAAAAGCTACTTTAAAGTTCATATGGAACCAAAAAGGAGCCCACATTGCCAAGACAATCCTAAGCCAAAATAACAGTGCAGTTTCTAGTTATAGAATATCATCTAAAATACTTCTGAATTTTGTGCTACATTTGGACTAACCCAAAACGTTTTGCTTACATATGTGTTGTAAGCAATAAGGATAAAATAAAATGTTCTATAATTCTTTCATCCCTTGTACATATTTTTAATTCTATATTGTATGAAGGACTTTTGGATTTAGTTTTTATTTTATTTTAAAGGACTTTTTAAATGCCCTAACTTTATTTTCAAGCACAGATCAAGTAAAGATGATCACGAACCACAAAAATGATGAAGAAAATATTACAAAAAGGAGAATGCAACTTTCAAAGACTGACTCCCTTGTATCTCTTCACAACCCAGTACTCAGTCTCAAATCTTCAGCACCTACTCTATTTATAAATAAGCTAAAATCTCTTTAAGAGTAAAAACTGTTTATCATATAAATGAACAGAGAGTTTGGTTAAATAACAACACAATTGACACAGATAGTCTTTCTGAAAATGATAGAATTATTTTAAAAATTAACTAACAATACAATTCAAAAGTATACATAACTCAATAGAATATCTTAAGATTCAGATAATAAGTATTATATATTAAATTTATGCAATCTCAGAATGGTACATTGTCAAATGAAGTACACACGCAACCGAGTATAGTAACTTATCAAATGTTTTACACATGGGTACTAAAACAATTAATTAGCTTTGTGCTAGTAAATCTGTAAGTCAGAGGCAACAGGATAAGATAGGCTAGACCTCAGGCTCTAGTCTCTGGGTTCTGGACCCCAGGGACCAGGCTTCAGGCAGGTTGGGTTCAGGTGAGCTTTACATGTTGTCATTATCGGAACCAGTGGCTCTCTGGACATGGCTTCATATAGGTTTAGTGCTGAAAGGAAAGGAGCTACCTAACGCAAGCTTGATATGGTTTGGTTGTGTCCCCACCCAAAATCTTATCTTGAATTATAACCCCCAGTGTCTATGGGGATTAAGTGCCCGTAGTGTTTCTATCTGTAATATCTCCAAACAGTTTTTAATCTTATTTTATTCAGCTTCCTCATTATTTTCAGTGAAAAGTTAGGTCTACTACAAGCTATGTTATTTTGGTTAGAAGCATACATGGTTGTCTGATTTTGTTTTAAGGTGATTTTTTTTTTATTGCTAACTGTTGCAGCACTTTGGTTTTCTCCTCAGTCGGCTATGCCTTCTCTTTCTGGAACACCTATTTCATTAATATTGCATTTCTAGGATTTAGTTTTTTGTCATCAATCTGGATAGGGCACCTTATTTATTATTTTTTGAGCTTTACAATACTTGCTGAAGTCAAAATTCTAACTCTCTAGTTTAGTTTTCTGGAGTACTCCATTTTCTTTCTCTTCCATTGCATTTTTATATTCTGTAATGTTTTTTATTATCACTAACTTTGCCATCACAAACTAATTTGTTTCATGTATTAATAGTAAAAGTTCTCTATGATTTCATTACATATTTAAAATTATGTTTGTGACTCTTGCTTAGGGTGATTAATGGCTAAAGATTTGGTGTTATTAACAGAACATATTCATTTTAGAAATTACATTAGCGTGTGTACAAACGTGCATCATGTACCTGAAAATGCACTTTTCAATGTAGTTTTCATACACACATGCACACACACACACACACACAAATCTCCAAATGGCACATGCTAAATACACAAACACACACATATATGTATATACAAAGCATTTGGGAAGGTGTTTAGGGGACATAAATACCCTCAAAACAAGCAAAAAGAATATATAAACATTAAAACCTGATAGGTAACTTCTTTTCATAATCATGTTTTCAACTGATCGTGATAAAGAGTTGTAGATCTTAATCTCTTGATGAAAATGTCTCAAGAATTGTATGCAATATAGTATAAAAGTATATACAACCCAATAGAATATCTTAAGATTTGGATAATAAGTACTATATATTAAATTTATGCAATCTCAGAATGGTACATTGTCAAATGAAGTACACACACAACCGAGCATAGTAACTTATCAAGTGTTTTATACCTGGGTACTAAAATAACAATTAGTTAGCTTTGTGCTAGTAAGTCTGTAAGTCAGAGGCAACAGGATAAGATAGGCTAGACTTCAGGCTCTAATCTCTGCGTTCTGGACCCCAGGCACCAGGGCAGTTTGGGTTCAGGTGAGCTTTACATGTTTTAATGTTTTAATATTTTTCAAACTAATATTTGCTGGTTAGAAATATAGTGTGTTGTGCACATGAATTCTCCTTGGTTTTCTCCTTTTGGTTTGCTTTATAATGTTTTAAAGAATGCAGATATAATGGATTTACCTTTTTATAGATAATTGGGATTTTCAGGGGCAAGTTACCCTTGAGTTGGTCTTCTAATCATATACTGAGAGGTTAGATCATGAAGTAAGCAAGCACCTCTCTGGCTCATGAATATGCTTTTGAGAGGAGAAAGCACAAATTGCTACACCCTCCCTCTTTTTGGGTCTGTTTAAAGAACTAAACTAATGAGGGCATCCGTAAGGTCACTGTAAATGCTGACGGTTTTTATTCAGATATATAGCAATATCACCTCCAAAAAAATATTTTTAATTAGGCTAATTTTCTGTTTGATAATTCTTATAGAAGAAGAACTATTCTGGTTGAACTAGATAAGACATTGTGAATACCTCCTGTAACATCTTTTAGTCACAGAAGGGAAAGAAACAAGTTTCTTCTCCTTCCTGTCTCCCTCCTACTTTCTCTCTCTTTCTCTCTCTCTCTGTCTCTGGGCTAAATTGCTTGGATACTATGTATGCAGGTACTTGTGAGGACAGTTCCTAAAGGTGTCTACTGGGGTAGAAGTTGCACTCTGTGGTCTCTGTGTGGATTCTCCAGCACCCCTGGTCCATCCTCTTCAACTCATGTTGCTGGAAACTTGGGAATGATAATATACCAGGTTCAAATTCCCGTGAAAAAATAACACGTTTTCTGAGGAGGCCACTGTGAAGCCATGAACTGCAACCTTTAGTCAAGTACAAGTCTTTTGGTGTAAGTTTATGTTTTCTTTATTTATGATTAATATGAAGCATGTTTAAAATGATTGGGAAGGAAACAGGTTAAAATGTCATATAGAATTGAAAGGCCATCTCCCCTTTCTCAGCTGCTTTTAACAGCAGTTTTTTTTTTTTTTAATTTATTGGTTTCCTTGTTACATTAGAGCTCTAATTCATTCAGAAAAATGTATAATATAGTCAAATTATATTATGAAGAATCACCAATGTGCATGTTTTTCTCTGTTGGCTATGGGAACCCAAACTAGAACTTTTGAAGTTAGGGTAGCCCATCTTTACATAGCATGTGATCCAGCAGCTGAAGACTAGGGACCAAATACTTAGGTGAGCAACTTCCTCACCTAATATGCTAGAAATATTTCAGATATTCATAAATTTCCACCTCCCCATCCCTAGCCATTCAAGTTGTTCTCAGTTTGGAATTTCCAACACCTCCTGAAAAGATTACTTCAAGTTGTCTACTAAATAGTCTCTTCCCTTGCCTCTTTTGAATTCCTTTGAATTTTATTTTATCTGCACTATGTCTTCAGGAAACCATTTAGATTTTGTCTATTGAAGTCACTCTTTTCTGTTTGTCGGGATTTATATAGGTTTTTCAGGGTTTTTTGGGGGAAGTAACGTGATACATGTTGGAAAGGGTTGTTTTATGTTTTCTCTCTTTGTGTTCACATGTTAATATGACCACTGCTGGACCACTCAATAAAAAATGAGAATCATTACTATCTTTTCTGGATTTAAAGCCTTTAAGAAGTTAATATAATCTAAGGTTTGGTCATTTTATTGGATTGTTAAAGAAGAAAATTAAAATGTGAGATAAAATCACTGTCTTCATTTCAAAATTTTACTGCATTTTTTAAAGATAATTATAATAATTGTGTATAAATAATTATAGATAATTAAATTAAGGCAACTTTAGTAAATATGGAAAGAAGAGGAAAGTTTTTAAATTTATTAGTCAAAAAGTTAAATGAATCATATGTTTTTGACACTACCATTCAATGAATACACCAAAGATATTTTTACTGTAAATAAAGAAAGTGAAGATGTTTAACTCTGGAAAGGGCAAACAATAACTAAAATTGATATTTGTGGAAACCAAGTATATTACTGTAAATAGTATCCTATATTGTAGTTTTCTTTTAAACATGTGTGGCAGTAGTAATAATCTAATCTTACTAAAAACATAATTATTCTAATGAATAGCTAACTACATCACTAAAAATAAAGATAAAACTTAATTAAATATTGTTTTGGCTTTTTCTTAGATCTCTATTTCTGGAAAAACCCAATGAGGTAATCCATGATTCATAATTAAACAAAAAAACTTTTCTAAGATCTGTTACCTAAATAAAGACATACTACCTCAGAGCACATTGTCAACTTCTGAAGTGCAAGCTCTATAGTTCTAACCCTCTAAAGTGGCAAACAAATTTTCTTTAACCACAGCATTTCAGAAGAAAGACACTACAGTTATTCATCCACAAAATAAGGTTCCTCATGATATGCACAGCAAGTTTTACAATGATGACACAGAGAGTATAAATATTTTTTCTAGGTATAGGGAAAATAATTAGGACGACAGAAATTTCAGTGTGACAAAGGACTAGGTATAGAGTAATCTCATGTTCTAATCTGTTAGACAAACATTAAAGCAATAGAAGGGACCAGGTATGGTGACTCACACTTGTAATCTCAGCACTTTGGGAGGCCGAGGAGGTTGGATCACCTGAGGTCAGGAGTTCAAGACCAGCCTGACCAACACAGTGAAACCCCATCTCTACTAAAAATACAAAAATTAGCTGGGCAGGGTGGTGCATGCCTGTAATCCTGGCTCCTAGAGAGGCTGAGGCAGGAGAATCATTTGAATCCAGCAGGCGGAGGTTGCAGTGATCTGAGATCATGCCATTGCACTCCAGCCTGGGCAACAAGAGTGAAACTCCATCTCAAAAAAAAAAAAAAAAAAAAAAAGCAAAGGAAGGGAACCTGTGGCTCTGTATTAATCTCCAGACTTGTTCAACACTTTTTGAAAACAGAACAGTTTTTTAATCGCATTGTTCATGTCCTTGTTTCTCAGGCTATAAATGATGGGATTGAAGAATGGAGCAAGTACAGTAAACATCAGTGCAATGGCTGTGTCCAAAACTGGTGGATAAGTGCCGCTGAAACGCAAGTACATGAGAGATACACTGCCAAAGAATATCAGGAAAACCATGAGGTGGCCTGCACAGGTAGAAAAAGCCTTTTGCCTCCCTTCAGAAGAGGGAATCCTCAGTATCACAGTGCCAATTCTTACATAGGACAGGGCAATAATTAGGAAGGTAATGATGATGGTCACGGCATGAATCACATCCTCAATCAGAATCATGGACGTGTCTGTACAGGCCAGGCTCAGCACAGGGACCAAGTCACAGAAGATCTGATGGATTTGGTTGGGCCCACAGAAAGGCAGTGTGGAAATCATCACAATCTCAGGAAGCAGGATAAGGAAACCAAAGATGCAGGAACCTGCAGAGAGCTGAGTACAGAGCCGGGGGGTCATGATCATTTGATAGCGAAGAGGGTTGCAGATGGCAACGTATCTGTCAATGGCCATGGTGGTCAGCAAGATCCCCTCTGAATTTCCAAGTGAGTGGAAGAAATACATCTGCAAGAAGCAGCCCATCATGGAGATGGCCTTCTTTTCACTGATGAGGTTGGAGAGCATCTTGGGAATGGTGGCTGTGGTGTACCAGATCTCCAGAAAGGAAAATAAACTGATGAAATTATACATGGGGTTGTGGAGATGGGTGTCCATCCTTACAGCAGAGAAAATTAATAAGTTACCAATGATAATAAAAGTATAGATGAAAAGTAAAGGAAAGAAGTACAGGAGACTACCATTCTGAAGCCGAGGGAACCCAGTGAAGATAAATTCAATCACTGTTGATTGGTTTCCACTCTCCATATTTCCTAGTAGGGCTACCTGTGAATGAAGAGAGGGCATAGTCCAACTCATGAGAAGGTAGAGAAAAAATAAGATGTACAGCTAAACAACTTTGAGGAATAAGAACTACCTTGAAGGTTTCCAGCCTTCTCGACTTTTGCTAGTGTATTATACCGCCTAATGCCTGATCTTTCATATCAAACATATCAAACTTTTTTTTGTATCAAAACATTGACAATATACATTAAGTTTAAAAGTCAGAGACAAAAAGAAACCTTCAAGGTAGTTCTTCTTATTCCTCAAAGTTGTTTAGTTGTACATCTTATTTATTGACACAACTGGAAATAGGGGTCTCCAAATGTTTTAACAGTTAAAAAAAAAAAAAAACTAGTTAAAAATATTTTTATTTTAGCTTAATTTCTAATACGAAGTATTTGCATTTATAAGTTATACACAATTACTATATTATGGCACAATAATACAAAATTATATATGTGTACCTTATATAATAAATTTTATGCCAAAACGTATGAGCACAAAATGTAAAACACTCAGCAGCAGCTGCTACTATGTCCTTTCCCCATCAGACTGCCACTGCTGCATGCTCTGAGTTTCATAACAGCAAAGAGTCCAATATCAGAGTGAACAGGTGGCACCTGATGATCGGAGAAAATTTTTCAACTACCATTCGACAAGGTTAATATCCAGAACCTGTTAAAGAACTCAAACAATTTATTAAGAAAAACAAACAACTTCATCAAAAAGGGCAAAGCGATGAACGGTGACATTTCTTCAAGAAAGACATTCGAAGCCAACAGACACATGAAAATATCATCATCGGGTCATCGAGAATGCAACAAAAAATACTGGGGTCGAGATAACATTCACCAGCAGAATGGATATCATTCAAAGTCAGAAACAATATGATGGGAGAGATGCAGCAGGAACACTTTCGTCGCCGGTGATTGTAAATAGTTCACCGACAGGGAAAATAGCATGGCGAGCCAAGGACCAGAATCAGAAGCACATTAAGACTGTTATCCGGGTATACAAAGCGATTATAAATCATGCCGCTATAAAGACATTACGCACGCATATTTATTGCGTTAATTATTCACACATAAAGCACTTCGGGAATCAATTCCAAACTATCAGCGACGCATAGGCCGTGGCACATATACGGCGTTACAGCGATGAGCTGTTCTGCAGACATGATGAAGCTGGAAAATCATCATTCTTAAGAACTATCAGTTAGCGAAAACCAAACATACCACTTCATGGGTGGGAATCGAAATTTATATCATCACTGACCGGTGAACATCACACAATCGCCTATCATGGGGAGGGATTCGAGTATCGATGAATGATTTGAAGCTGATGGAAAGGATGATGATATGGTAGCATTAGCACATGTATATTGGGTACATATAAATAAACCTGCACGCTATGCACATGTACCCTAGAACTTAAAGTATAATAATAATAATAAATAAATTTTTAAAAAAGACATTTTCTTTTTCTTTTATTTTATTTTTACTTTATTTTATTTTATTAAAATAAATTAAGAGATTTCTTTTTTATTATTTTATTTTGTATTTATTTTACATATTGTACTTTTAAGTTCTAGGTACATGTGCATAACGTGCAGGTTTGTTACATATGTATATTTGTGCCATGTTGCTGTGCTGCACCCATCAACTGGGCTGCAAACCTATCAACTCGTCATTTACATCAGGCACCCCAAATGCAAACCTCCCTCCAAATTTCTCTCCTGCCCTCCCTCCTCATGATAGGCCTCGTGTGTGATGTTCTCTTCCCGTAGTCCAAGTGATCTCATTGTCTTGCCCCACCTTAAGGAGTGAGAAAGATGCAGTGTTTGGTTTTCTGTTCTGTGATAGTTTGCTAAGAATGATGGTTTCCAGCTGCATCCATGTCCCTACAAAGGATGACAAATCCCATCCTTTTTATGGCTGCATAGTATTCTATGGTGTATATGTGCCAAGCATTTTCTTAATCCAGTCTGTCACTGATGGACATACTTGCTGATTCAAGCTCCTTGCTATTAGAATAAAGGCAATAAACATACGTGCATGTGTCTTCATAGCAGCATGATTTATAATCCTTTGGGCATATACCTGTAATGGATGGTTACTATATGGTACTTCTAGTTCTGGATTCATAGAACCAGCACGTTTTCCATAATGGTTGAACTAGTTTATAATCCCACCTGGAATATGTAAAGTGTTCCTATTTCTCCACATCCTCTCCAGCACCTGTTGTTTCTGACTTTGAAGTTTATCAGCTTATTCTAACTGGTGTGAGATGGTATCTCATTGTGGTTTTGATTTTGCATTTCTCTGATGTACAGTGATGATGAGCATTTTTCATGTGTCTGTTGGCTGTATGAATGTCTTCTTTTGAGAAATGTCTGTTCATATCCTTTGCCCACTTTTGATGGGGTTGTTTGTTTTTCTTTTGTAAATTTGTTTGAGCCTTGTAGGTTCTGGATATTAGCCCTTTGTCTGATGAGTAGGATTGCAAAAATTTTCTCCCATTCTGTAGGCTGCCTGTTCACTCTGGACGGCAGTTTCACAGCAGAAGCTCTTAGTTTAATTAGATCCCATTTTGTCAATTTTTTTGGCTTTTAAGGTTTGTTTTGGTGTTTAGATAGCAAGTCTTTTGCCCATGCTCTATGTCCTGGAATGGCAATTACCTAGGTTTTCCTCTAGGTTTTATGGCATTAGGTCTAACATTTTAAGTCTCTAATCCATCCTTGAATTCACTGCATATGAGTAAGGGGAAAGGGATCCAGTTTCAGCTACTTATACATAGCCACCTTCCCACAGCACCATTTATTAAATAGGAATCCTTTCCCATTTCTTCTTTTGTTTCCTCTAGGTTTGTCAAAGATCAGATGGCTGTAGATGTGTGGTATTATTTCTGAGAACTCTGTTCTATTCCACTGGTCTATATCTCTGTTTTGGTACCAGTACCATGAAATCTCTATTCTAAGGTGTTACAATGTAAACCTGAAGTTGATATTGAAATCCTAAGTCTATTGTTACCTATATGTCTTTTGGAAAATTATGTAATATCTCAGAGTCTCAGGTACTCACTTGCAAAATGGGATTAAAAATAGTACCCATCTAATAAGGATGCTGTAGGATTTAGTAAATACTTGCAGAAAGATTTGGACAGTGTTTGACAGGCAACTTCTGGAAAGAGTGATACAGTCTACCTCACTGCATTTCTTATTCTCCTTTAACACTGCTGTGTGCTTCCTCCTGAGCATTATACTGATACTATTCTGATCACATTCATGTCCCGCTAATTACTAATGGAAACTATCCAGTCCTCTCTGGCACTTGACACTTTTCCTTACTCCTGCTTGAGACTTTAGTCCTCTGTTTCCACGACTCCATTCTCAAGGGACGTGATGCCCAGATGGCTTTAAAGGCAGTTCTAGCTTTGACTTTTGCTTCTGTTTTATTTATTTTTATTTGTATTTTCTGTCTCATTCTGCCTCTTCTCTCTTATATTAGTTTTTGTTGTCTTTCTTAAACTCTTTCCCAAGAGTTTATTTTCCACAGGTTCCTATCATCCACTTCAACCTCTTATAGTTTTATATGCTCCTTAGTGATCTCATCCACTTACAGGATTTAACTACTAATACTTCTAAATGTTTTTTCTCTAACCAATCTCTCTTTCATAAGCTTCACACCAACTATCTGACTCCTAACTCTCTGTAGCTTCACCTGCTAACATTCTCCCACTCCTCTCTCCCCTGCAATCCCATTGTTCATGTTGCTTTCTAAAATCACAGGTCCCTCCTGTTTGCACTACTTCCTCTGACTTTAAAGTAACATACCCCTCCCTCCTTTGCACCCTCTCCTCACACAAACGCAATATATACTGCTGGTTAAAAGTCTAGATGCCAGAGGAAAAATTGCTATCATTTAAATTCTCTTTATGGCTTACCAGCTCTGTGACTTAACATGAAGTTACTTAGCTTCTCTATGCCTTTAATATCTCATTTGTAAAACTGAGAAAATATTAACACGGGTTAATGAGGTCCTGAGAATGACTAAACATTTTATAATAACAATAGAATTGTATAGTATAGTATACAGTATTATTGCCTCGCTAATGCCGGTACTATTCCAAGCACATTGCATATAGTTTTCACCTCATGCTTTTAATGCTCCAATGAGGAGTAATGATTATCCCCATTTTACAGAGGAGAAAACTTAGGCACAAACAGGTTAAGTTCTTTGTCCAGAAATTCTGTTAATGAAGGGCAAAGTCAGAGTTTAAATCTATGCACTGTATCTCTAGAGACACACTCTAACCTACATACAGTTGACTGCCTCTACCAATACGTGTAAATGTATTTTAAAACCTTAGTGTCAGGAATATAGGAAACACTTGGAAGTGTTGAATGCCATTATGCTGTATTGAAGCGTTCGTCAGGATCCATCATCAACTTACTTGTTTACCTTCTCTAGAATATGGGTCTCTCCTTCAGGACAGTGAATGTCTTTTATCCCTCATAGTGACTACAACATAGTGACTACAACAGTTAATATGTAGAGATGGTAGGTATCAAATAAATTAACTTGAAACTCAGCCACTTGGTACAATTCTAATTAAGTGCACAAGACAGCCATGAATAAGTGAACAAAGAAAATTGGGGACTGTTTGAAAAGGGAAGTATGACAATTCAGTTCTAATGAAAGCCCCAATCAAGTCTTGACTAGATGATCTCTCACAAAATGGCATTATAAATGTGGCATGCTGTTTCATATATACCCATGCCCAGAACCACACTGAATAGAGCTTCCTCCTGTAAATACCTTTGCCTTCCACCCTTATTCAAAGTTCTAAATTCTTTAATAATAAGGTCTTCAGGTTATGAAATGACGATTATGATGATGATTATGCATGGTGAGTGAATTCGATCTCTTTATGACTGAGTCATCTACACCCACCTTTCCGAAGATACAGGGACTCTTCAGTCTGTCTGGGTCTCTGCATCCTTGATATTGCTTCAGCCTCTTCAAAAACGGATTTATAGTTTCCACAGGGCATCCAGGGAATAACAGGAAGCGGAACTGGGCTCTATGGAGGATTCTTCCCCTCCACTGCACTGAAGTGAATCACCTTCTCTCATGGGGTTAATTAACAGAAAGTTTCCCCTCTTACTCTCCTTTTGTTAGATTTTCAGATCAAAGTTGTCCCTCTCTCTCTCTCTCTTATATATATATATATATATATATATATATATATATTTTTTTTTTTTTTTTCCTGATTGTACTCATCTTCCCAAATTTGTAAGCTTCTTTCTCCAGCACTTTCATGATTGTCTCAGCTGTTCTTGAGGCTACCAGTGTACTAGGCAAAGGGCAGTTTTGACATGGTCCTGGCCTTCTTACATGAACACACAGATTTGGAAAGCCTTGAAGAAAATATACTGACACCAGAAGATCATCTTGAAAAGCTATTTTACAGACAATAAGGCCATTTCATAATAAACATGTCACTGGGGATTTAGTGCCAGTACTGAAGAAAGTGAGGAAACCATGTCTATTTTTGTTTTTCTCATGCCGTGAGTATGTATGGATCTTTCCTACCTTGAACAACTCACACTGGTTCTGCTGACTTCTCTATTGAAGATCAATATCTCATCTTTTCTACAAGAGTATTATTTATATCATGTGCTTCATCCACCGATCTGTTGAAATCGCAAAGTTCTCATTTTTTTCAAAGTTAATTACTTTTATCATGTCATCTTCTTCTGGAAATACGTATCAAGTTCTCAAATAGGAAGACATACTTTCTGAGTTTTGTCTAACTTTTCTTCTTATGATTTGGGAGCCTATTTTGGTTATCTAACTTGTAGTTTTTTTAAATTCAAAAATGTCAACAGACCACATTGTGTTTCCAATGATTTTGTATAATATAAAACAATCTCTTTTGATCCCATGACTCAAGCATTCTCAAGCTCAGAAATATTTTCCCTTAATTTTAATTATTATTTTCCTCTGTTTTGTTTGTTTTTTTCTAGAATTCCCATAATCACATTTTGCTCTGTAGTATCTATTAATGCATTATCCATATATGTCTTTTTCTCTTTGCATGTAATATTTGGCTCTTCATGTGGCTTCTCTAAATTCTGAGACATATCTTCCAGGCAATCTTACAAATCATTAATTTAATTTTCTGTAGTATTTAATATATTCTTCAATATCTCCATTGTATTTTAAATTTTGTATTTTTTATTTGCCAACATTTTTTTTCTGACAGCTATCTTCACAAATCTCATCAAAATTTTAAATAGGAAACATTTTAATGGTTTGTGTATTAGAGTTAGTCTATGTAATGGAAGAGCATTGACTTTCAATTCCCAAACCTCTCTGTCTCTCTCAGTCTCTCTCTCTTTAAGTATAGTAATCCAACTACTTATCAGGCTATGCATTTGACAAAATTAATGATTTTAATACATATGGTATACGGCAAAACTAAAATTATTTTTTTAAAGAAGACAATCTGTGTTTGTGTGTGAGAGAGAGAGGACAGAATATATTTGGATACAAAAAAACAAGATGTCAAATATCTAATTGTGCATAGCAAATATGGAAATATCTGCAACGAAGTTCAATATTAGTTATAGATTATTGCTATTGTACTAAAAAGTTGTGCTTTTTCATTTTGCTTTAGTAGCCTCAGTTTACCTGGGTAGTTCCTCACTTCTCTGGCTTGTAAATTTAAGATTTACTTTTCATGCCCTTCTCTGAACACAGCTCAGGGGATAACTCCATTGTGACTAGGAAATTTCACATGTACTTTGGCTCCATTCTCTCTACCCAGATTTCCCAAGGAGAGCATGGTTCTCAATTTCTGTTTTTTCAAGCTTTAATTATTTTTTTCTATCAGTTTTATGTAGAATTTCATCCAGTTAATATCTAGGCTCTCCTCCCCTATTTTCTTGTCCAACACCGGGCAGATAAGTATTTTCCTCAGTTGGGTCTCATGTACTCATACCTGAGGAAGTGTTTTAACTTTGGGGGTCAACAGAAGGAACTCTTTTTCCCTAGGATAGATAATGCTTTGGTTTAATTGAATTTTGATTTTTGTTTTTTGCTGTTAAATTTTCAATGTATATTTTTGTTCATTCCTGGACTGTCCAATAAACAGAACCAACTGGTACTTTTGACATAAATAGAAATTATTTTCTTTCCTATAAAAAAAGAAAGTGATATACAATATTTCAGAGTATTTACATAGCTATCATGAAGATCTTTAGGTAACCTTATATGTATTTTAATGTACATTACTATATCCTTACACTTTTCAGTGCTTAGGTCATCTAACAGCTCATCTAGTCCTGACTCTTTTATTTCCATTGAATTTTTTGAGGAAGAAAATTTAAATATGTGTGTTTAAACTGTTATCTTAATACACAAATCTAAACTGAATTTTATATAATTAATGTCTAGTGGCAATGCATAGACATTTTAAAGGCAGCAAAAGTGAAAACAAGAGTAATGTAGTTCAAATGCTATATATTTTTGTTATCTATACTTCAGAATGTGCTGGAGACTACTTTTAACCAAATAATTTTGTTCAACCAAAGCAGTCAAAGTAAATGAAGTTTGAATTCAACTCAGCTCCGGATAAATAACAACAACAAATATACTATAAATAATAATCATAGCTAAGTATTCCTAAGTATGAGTTTTTGTTTTTAATATATCACTCTTTACTAAAGATTTCTTTAAAGCATCAATAACAAAATATAGTAATTAGTTGCAAATGATATTAACAGATAACACTTTGTACATGCTCTGTGTTATGCATATTCTAAGCACTTGCATGGAGTAACTCATTTAATATTCATATTAGCATTTGAAGTCCTACTTTTAAAATATATTACTTTTATACCAATAGATGATAAAACTAAGATGCAGACACATTAATTATCAACTTGTTCAAAGTCACAAAGCAATATGTGGCATCACTGAAATACAAACCTTAACGTCTTCTACAGATCTGATTCTTTTAACTACTATGTTTTATAAATTCATAGTTGTTATTAATGCTTATGTAATATAATAAGTATTTACATAAAATGTTTATATACCAATAATAAATTAATGTTCATAAAATATATTAACTATGTTTAATGGCTTAAACTTCATATTTCCTTTCTATTTTTTACCTACCTGTATAAATCTAGACAGGTAGTCCATGCTATCTTAATTTGACATGTGGAAGCAGGATATACATGTACATGGGAAGAACAGGGATAAAGAGACACAAAATATCAGTGTGACAATGAATGAATTATATATTACTTATACGGTTTATTGGGTTAGAGTAGCATCCACAGTGAAAGGTGCCTATGAGCTAGCATTGATCTGAAGATAAATTAACCATCTTCTGAGGGCAGAAAAGCTTTTTAATTGCAATCTTCATGTCCTTATTTCTAAAACTATAGATGATAGGGTTGAAAAAGGGAGCAAGAACTGCAAACATCAGTGCAATAGCTGTGTCCAAAATCGGTGGGAAAGTGGCAGAGAAACGCAGGTACATGAGGGACACACTGCCATAGAACATCAGAAAGACACCAAGATGGGCTGCACACGTAGAAAAGGCCTTCTGGCGGCCTTCAACAGATGGAATCCTCAGGATCACAGTGATAATTCTGATATAAGAAAGGGCAATAATCAGGGCAGAGAATATGATGGCCACAGCATGGATCACATCCTCAATCAGAATCATGGACGTGTCTGTACAGGCCAAGCGTAGCACAGGTTCAAAATCACAGAAGATCTGGTAGATCTGGTTGGGTCCACAGAAGGGCAGTGTGGAAATCCATGCAATCTCTGGGAGCAACACAAGAAAGCCAAAGATGCAGGACCCTGCAGAGAGCTGAGCACAGAGCCTGGGGGTCATGATGGTTGGGTAGCGGAGAGGGTTACAGATGGCAATGTACCTGTCAATGGCCATGGTGGTCAACAAAATCCCCTCTGAATTTCCCAGTGAATGGAAGAAGTACATCTGCAAGAGGCAGCCAATCATGGAGATGGTCCTCTGCCTACTGATGAGGTTGGAGAGCATCTTGGGAATTGTGGCAGTTGTGTACCAGATCTCCAGAAATGAGAAAATGCTGATAAAATTATACATGGGGTTGTGGAGACGGGTATCCATCATGACTGCAAAAAAAACAGTAAGATTCCCAATGACAACGAATATGTAGATAACAAACAATGGAATGAAGAAGAGGAGGCTACCATCTTCAAACTGTGGGAATCCAGTGAAGAGAAACTCCGTTACTGTAGTAGTTTGGTTAATCCTCACCATAGTCTCAGCAACCCTAAGAGCTATGGATAGAAAGACACAGCTCATTTCCTAGAAGAAATTGACAAAGTCAGATGTGTTAGCTCATATAAAAGTCAAATGAAAAATATGCTTTAGGTGGATCATGTACTTCTCTTTATTTATGAATTAAACAGATATTCATTTAGTGCCTACTATGTACCAAACACAGCTGTGGATTTGTCGAATTCAGCAGTAAGGAAAATAATCTCTACATTCATGAAGCTTACATTCAAAAGGATACAAATAATAAGAAAACAAGACATTAAGAATGTCACATTTATAAACTATATAAACTAAAATAAATATATAGGGGTGTTAATAATCTTTTATAATAATTCCCCAAATTGTTTTGAATCATATACCATATAAATTTTCTAATGGTTCTTAGATATAGATTAGACAAAACTTTTAATTATCTTTCTCTATATATAATTATTGTAAAGTTGTATTCTCCATTTTCCTGAATATTTTTAGTTTTTAGTATTCTGCTCCTTTATTGCACCACAGACTGACACTGAGTGTGTCTAGAGAAGAGGGTAAAGTTTTGAGGCACAAATATGAAGGTAAAGCCTTGGTAGGAAACTGTATTCTCAGCAGCAGAAAAGAATTAAGCTACTAGAAATTGACCAGAACAGAAAGAAGGGATCAGTGAGAAATTTGGCAGTGGAAGATTTGGTATCTTGTCAGTCAGGTTAAGTGTCTGTCCATGACAAATACTGAAAAGAAGCAGAGGTTTTTAATAAATATCTAAGTCACAGGATTCAGATTGCTTATATCCTGACAAAGACCATCACCGTAAGAAGGCAGAGGCCAAAATGTGAGATTCTAGCACAATTTAGGTCTCTTGATACCATGTCCCTCAAAAGTGGCATAAACTATAAAGAAATAGTGCAAAGAAACTCATCAGTTGCACCCAGGGCTTATTGTCCAGGCAATTCAGAAGCTAGCCTAACAGATGGATCAAAAATTATTTAAGGAGAGAGATTTAGAACACAAAGGAAGTTTGAAAAAATAATATCTCCTTCGGGGTAATGTGGAAACATTTAAAAATTAACTCCTCAGACAAGAATATTTGCTTATGCTGTACACCAGCATTTCTCCATGAAGACAGCAAATATTTTTCCTTAGCTAATACTATTTTAAACATTATTTATAAATCATGAATTTAAAACTTCATGTTATTTTAGTAAGAAATAATATTTGAAGTTTTAAATTAAAACAAGGCATTTGAAACATAGATCAGGGAAATAAAAATATTTGGTACATGTTGGTATTTGTCAGACATCTCATTACAGAACAAAATATACATCTCGAACACATTCTATCAAGAACTGGTTTACATTAACGAAGTTTAACAAATATTACTTTGGCAGCTTCTAGAAAATCAAGTGCTTACAGAGAATTAGGACATTTTGATTGTTTTTATATATGCGCATCCTTCAGATTTTCATAAAGGAAGATTGTTGCAAACAAAAATATTACTGCTCTACAAATATTGTCATTGATTGATTTATTTGTTGATTTATTTGTTGTTTATGGAACATCTGGCACAAGGATATCTATGTATGTATGTATGTATGTATGTATCTATCTGTCTGTCTGTCTATCTATCTATCTATCTATCTATCTATCTATCTATCTATCTATCCCTTTCTGCTTCTCTTAACTGCTTCACTTTGGTAAATAATCTTTCATGGTGAACTTCAGCTTTTCTCTTGTAGTGCCAGCCTACCAAAACTCCCATGTGTCGTAGCTCTTTGATATTATGCAGAATATAAAACATGTTGCTAAAAAAGTTTATGAGAAAGTTGATCAATCCAACAGTCAATTCACATGTTTTTCCATATCCTTATTATTTTAAAGATAGAATTCTGAATTTGTGAATGTGGATGCTGGATGCTAGAAAATTAGCAGGTTCCACTTACTCCGAACTGGTTATCATTGATGAATTTACTGAGAAAAAAAAAAGAAATTGATCTGAACACCAAATAAAAACAGGTTTTTGCTATATTATAAGGTAGCTTGTCAATAAATAATAATTCGAGTATTGACAGTCAGAGTTAGACCTTAAATCTGTTGATGCAGAGTGGATACCGACAAGAAAAATTCTTTTGAGTTTTCTCTGAGGAAAGTACTAGCTAGAGAAGAGAGATTAAACATAAAGCAGAAAAGTGAAACAAAACAAGACAAAACAAAAATGTAAACAAACTAAACCAAAAATAAACAAACCTTGAGATCGTTTAGAGCCCAGTTTAATTTAAACATTGATTAAGGAGAAAATAATTTACTTTTATTACTTTATGAGCAGAGAAAATCCATAACAAAGTAAAAAAATAAAAATCTAAAATCTAAAAAGCAAGTTTTGAAATAGAGTATATTCAAAGGCACAGCAGAATGAATTTTTATACTTTCTCTTAGTATGTAATTATCTTATACATATATTTATCTTATTTTATTTTAAATTGATAGAATTATATGTATTCATCATGCACAAGATGTTTTGACATATATTCCTCTTATTTTATACATTGGATTATATTATAGAAAAAAGAGTGTGTGTGTGTGTATATATATATATATATATACACACATGATCTGATTTTAGTTTTAAGTTTAAAAGATTCTAAGAATAAACTATGCTTACTTTTCCTATTGAAAATGAGAGGAAGCCGATAGATAACAGACAACGGCCTTAAATGCTAAAATACTATACAGGCAATTGAGTGGCCTACTTATAAAAACCAATTTTTCAATTATAAGTTATTACTAGTTTATTTATTTATATTTATTATTTCCTATTGTGTATCATTTATAGTTTACTGGGCTTTGAGAATAAACAACCAAATAAAACATTAAAAATAAAGAAATATTGCAACCACAAATTAAAATTAATAAAAATCGGAGAATTTTGGAGGAGGAGGAGATTTGGAGTAAAGTGAAGAGATAGGTTTAGAGTGGCTGAACTTTGGAGTACCAATGGGATCTTAAAAGGAAGATATTCTATAGGCCATCAAGTAGAAGGTGTAAAGTTCAGAATGATGTCTGCATCAGTGATAAGTATTTAGAAGTTACCCACATATAAGTTATCAGTGGCAACTCAATATGGATAAAGGTATCCAGGGAAAGTATATAAGAAAAGTAGAAAGTAAAGTGACAGAAAATTGTGGCCCGGGAAAACACCAGTCTCTACGAAGAAATGGGGAAAAGGATCATGAAAAGCTAACTGGCAAAGGTGCACCAGAAAGGTAGAAAATTTAAGGAAGAAAGTAGTACGTGACAGTTTCAAATTCTGAAGATTATTCAAGTGATGCAGAGGTTGAAATATAAGAATATTTTTAGATGAAGTGATTTGGGAATTGCTGCTAACTATATCCAAATAATTTTCAGTGAAATATGAGAGAGGAAGGCACATGAGAGTGGGTTGATTCATTTAAATGGGAACAATTTATTGAGCACATAATTTAGAGGCAGTTCAGAGTAGAAACTGGACTAAAATAAGTTAGTATTTAAGAACATGGAATTTGGTTATAGGCTGCATGGATCTGAATCATGGCTCTAACACTTCTTATTGCACTTGTGATTTTAGGGCATTTGTATAAACTATACTCTCAGTTTCCTCATTTGTAAAATGGAGATAATAAAAACAGTAAATTTGCATAGTTGCTGTAGAATTACATCAGTTTATACAGGCAGAATGCTTAGAACAGTGACTGGCACATTGTCTGAAGTATATGTAGAAGGGAGACTGGCAAAAAGCTTGCAGCTATGAAGAGGTGTGTTTCAGAAAGAATAACAAGTATAAAGATTTTTTTTAAATCCACAAAAATAGCCTGATGCATACCAGAAATTAAACTCATTGCCTCTGGGTAGAACAGGCGGGGAGAGAGAGAGAGAGAGAGAGAGTGTCAGAGAGAATATGATGATGATGCTGTAGATAAAGCTGGAGAAATCAGCAAAAAGCTTATCTTGAAGGAAGTAGTAACTTCCATCTTGACAGAATGAGACTTTACCCTGCCAGAAATAAGGAAATCACTGAATAATTTTAAACAGAGAATTAAATTTACTTGACAAAGCTTTAGATTTTGAAAAGCGAGTATGGTTGCATTATGTAGAATGGATTAGAGCACAGATGACTTGAGGTAGAAAAACAAGGTTAGTGGATAAAAGGCCAATACATAAAAAATCAATTACTGTATATATTATATATGCTAAGAATGAACAATTGGGACATACAATTTTAAATATGATTCAAAATAACATAAGAAATAAAATAGTTATAAATCTCTCAAAATATATTGCAGAGTCAATATGCTGTACCCTGTAAAACACTGATAAAAGAAATCAAAGAAGACTTAAATAAGTGAAAAGATGCTGTGTTGATGGGTAGGAAGACTTTATATTGTGAAGATACCAATTCCCCAAAGCTAGTCATTCAATGCAACTTAAATCAAAATCTCAGTACTTTATTTTTGTTTCTGCTTGTGTTTTTATTTTGAGTTACTGACAGGAGAATTTATTTGCAAAAAAAAAAAAAAAAATCTGACAGAAAACATCTAGAATACCTCAGACCTCAAAACCCAACGAGAAGAAAGCCAACAACACTTTTTTAAAAGAAATTAGCCATCTATTTGAACAGATATTTCACCAAAGAAAACTTTCAGGTGTCAAATTAGTCCATAAACATATGCTCAACATCAACATCACTGGTCATTAGAGAAATGCAAGTTAAAACCACAATGAGATACAGTATCAGTACTCATCAATAAAAACAACTATTGCAATTTTTTTTAAAAAGGAAAAAAAATACCTAACAATGTTAAGTCCTGGGCAGAATGTGGAGCAACTTGATCTTCCATACATTGTTTGTGGGAATGCAAAATGTTACAACCACTGTGGAAAAGAGGTTAGCAGTTTCTTGTGAAGTTAAACATACACTTACGATTAATCCTGCGATAACACCACTGGGCATTTACCCAAGGGGAATAAAAGCTTATGTTCACTCCAAAACCTGTAATCAAATACTTATAGTGGCTTTATTTGTAAAACTGGAAACAACCTAAATGGTGGTAAATGGATTTTAAAAAGTGATAAACACATGTAATAAACAGAATACTACTCAGCAATAAAAATTAATGACTGCTGGTACACACAGCAACATGGATGAATCTTAACTATGTAAGTGCAAGAAGTCAACGTCAAAGGCTACATACTGTATGATTCATTTATATAATATTCTGTAACAGGCAAAAGCATAGGAACAGAACCAGATAATGATTGCCATGCCAGAGGGTCTTGTCCAAGGAAATGTCGATTATGAATGGCACAATTAAGAAATTTGGAGGAGAGGCTGCAAGGAGTGGACTTTTCCTTGTCTTGATTTTGGTGATCGTTACATGATTATGTGCAGTGTATCTACTGTCTCTATACAGTAAGATGACCCTCAAATCTGCACTGATCCACCTGACTCTCAACCTTCCTTTCATGGGAGAAATGAAACAGGAGAATCAGCGTTTATTTTGGAGGGGGTTTAGGCTTTTGCTCATACTATCAAAGTAAATGATTAAAGGATTCACTGTTACTTTCATTTTGGCTCTTTGTTCTTTTAATCAGCTACTCCTGGCAGTTCAACTCCAGTCTTTCTCCCTCTGTCTCTTTCTTTCTCTCTCAGCTCAGTTGAGGTCCTGACAAATTGGGGCAGTAAGCGGGGTAAGTAATTAAGAACAATCCCATTCTGCAAAAGCAAAAAGCATGAAGATCCTATGGGGTACTGTAGGGAGGTGGTAGAAGAGTCTGCAGGACATTGTAGAGAGATGCTACCAGATTGTTTGCAAAAGTCTGAGGGTCCTGCAGGGCACTTTGCCATTGACTCTTGGGAGGTGCCAATGAATCCCAAGGGGAACTTCTCTAAGCATGCCAGTGAGACTGGGAACATGCTAGTAGAAGCAATGGGACATTCTTGGAGGTTGCTAGCATATTGTTTATATAAACTATTTGTTCTGAAGGAGAACTTTAGTTCTTTCCTTTAGCTCCTGTTTGTTAAAGACCAAACAGAGGGGCCAGGAGAAAGCTAAGGAAACTGGGATGAAACTAGCCTGCCCTTTGCAGCCTCTATAAGTCCTGGTCAAAAAAATAATAATAATAATAACAGTCCACCTCGACCTGCTGCTCCTCCTTGTTCTCTAACTCCTGCTCCTGCCCCAGAAAACTCATCACCAAATCCTGATGGACCAGCCTCTGTAAGTGATAAGGGATCTCTCTCTGCCCCTCCCTGTGGGTCTAGGGATAGGTTAGAAGACCTCATTGACTTGCCCAGATATCTCAGTTTTCAAAATTAAACAAAACTAGGAGTTTGAACAATGTCCTTCTGTACATAGGGGACTAGAGACTCTAAACCAAGGTTAACACTCAAAGGGAAATAAAAGAAAATTGTACATCTTAAACTTTTTAGCTACCCATTCACAGGTGACTGTGTGTCTCACTGGCAACAAAATGAGGATAAAACATACAATGCTTTCTGTTTTGAGGTCACCACCACTGGTACCCTTGCCCAAGCTCAACTATGAGTGGGTTCCATCAGGCCCCTATAAATCTTCACTGTTATTATCCCTACTATTAAATGTATTATCAGTACTAATGTGTAGTCTATGTACGCCTCTGCATGTCTTTGCCCCCATGTTCTGAAATTGCTGCACTTTAGGTCATTTTAGCAAGGCATATGGAAAACTATAAACCTACCTGATACATGGACATTAGCTATTAGCCTGGCCATTTGTTGGAGCCAGTGGGAAGCCTAGTACTGATATATAGAAGCCCCACTGTGAGGATAAGATATTTAGATAGAAATCAGTTCTGTTCCTACTTTTTGTTACCCATGTAGATTCTGACCAGAGAGGCCCCCGTGCTAACAAGGATAACACGACCAATGAGCAGACTGCACTTGTCAATTAAGCACACAGCGCAAACTGTCCTCTGCCCCACAGCAAGCTGATGTGTGGTTGATCACCTCCTTGATCCACAAGAGGATGGCCCATAAATATTCAGGAACCATCTTAGATTGGGCCCACATGTATGGACTGCCGCTGCCATCAGAAGTCTCAAAAACAGCACGAAAAACTGGTCTGCTTGTCAAAACCTGACTAAGGCTAACCGCACTGCCCATGGACAGAGGTCAAAGCCAATGGGCCAGGACGTTCTTGGCATGTAAGTAACATCATCCCATTCAGAGGGGTTCTCAGATCCTGACAACAGCAGTCACTTTCTCTGGGTTTGACCTAGTCATCCCTGTGCATTCCACTGACCCAGGCCACACCATCCAGGTCCTAGAAAAACACATGTGCTTTCTGTTCATTTTTTCCTGAGCACATCGCTTCTGATAATGCCCCCAATTTTCCACCAAAGCTGCACATCAAGGAGCCCAATCATGAGCCATAGGATGGATTCTCCATGCTCCATAACACATAAAAAATAAGCAATAATTATTTTTAAAATATAATATTTTGGTTACTTATGAGACATATTGATAACAATAAACTAAAACCTGGCACCTGAGGAAACATGGGGAAATGGAAAGATACTGATAATCTTTTTTACAGGCTTGCTCTTAAAAGTTTTCCTTTTTTCTAAAAAAGAATGAAACAAATAAGTAAAAAGAAAAATGAACCAAAAATCCTACCCTGTGCTGCCTTTCCAAGCTGCTGAGAACTGATAACGCTGACTGTGAGATATCAGAGGATGGTGTCAGTTTCTACACATTCCACAAAAAATTACTGCGGATGTCGTCCACACTTGTGAGACCCATAGACAAATGCCACAGACAAATAAAACTATTTAAAACTGACTGCCCCAGATGGGGCAGTAAAACCAAAGATTCAACTACATTATTCACACTGAGCTGGAAACACCAGGACAGGAGGCCCCATGATGGGAGGCTATATTGGGGACCCTGCTAACCTGACTACCCGCCTAATGTATGCCCGGCGTGGCTTGCCTTAACATTGTTAACTCTTTGTTTACAGAGGACCATATGTGTCCTCTGAAAGGATGCTTCTTGTGTGTGTACCCCAATTGTCATGACAATGCTAGACTCCTGGGAGGCCTTTAAGTCAGCTTATTGGCATAGTTGCTCTGTTTCCGAATTGATGCTCCAGGCAGGTAAAAGAGATCCATATAGAAATAGGAGAAAGCCTTCTGGTTCTTTTAAAGTAGATCCTAGAGGGCTTTGGAACAGCTTTTCCTTGCTTGATAACTGTTGGGACTCAGTTCCATTCAATCTTCCAGGCAAGCCTGATCATCTTACTTGGAATGATCTCGATCATAGTCTAGGTCTACTATTGCCTCAGACTAATTGTTGTGCTGTTGCTTTCACAGCACCTCAGCATCTGACCTGACTCGGGTCCATGTTAAAGTAGCCTATGTTTCTCACTCATGTCCTAAAAAATCAAATTGAAGAGTTCCAGTTCCTGGTTAAAACCTATGTGTGAATTTTCAGGCTTAAAAACAGGCAACGGGCCGGGCGCGGTGGCTCAAGCCTGTAATCCCAGCACTTTGGGAGGCCGAGACGGGCGGATCATGAGGTCAGGAGATCGAGACCATCCTGGTTAACCCGGTGAAACCCCGTCTCTACTAAAAATACAAAAAAAACAAAACAAAACAAAAAAAAACAGGCAACGACAAAGGCTAAAGCCTTTGGGAAACCTGGCAGTCTTATGGGAAAAGCTTCTCTCCCCACACCAGACTTGGTGCAGAAGCAAGACCGCGTCGCAGTCTCTCCAGTGAGTTAGTCAAGGACTCAGGAACTCCTGGCTGGTCACTTTTTTTGTGTATTTATATTCCTAGCCCCAGAGCCTTCATTCTAAGTCTCTTTATCTGAAGATGCTGGCTGATGTCGTTTTGAAGTGTCTCTGCTGAGACCTCTGCTCTGGTGGGTGTGCACGGGGGGAGGTGGCAAGAAGAGAAAACCTTGAAGACATGTTGCCCTATTCTGACTTAGCTCAGTACTTTTCCACTTCTAGCTGTCTTCCTTCCCTTACCACAAGATCCATAAAATTGCTGCAAGCATTTCTGGGGGCTCCCTCAGCAGTGGAACAATCCCCCAGTCTGCACTGATCCACCTGACCTGAGCACACGTCCATGGGGGAAAATAGAACAGAGAGGAGTAGCACCTTCTCCGGTTTTAGCTTGTTGCTCACATTATCACCATAAGTGATTAAAGACTTCACTGCTAACTTTCATCATGTCTCCTTGTTGCTCTAATTGACTACCCCTACACCTGGCAGCTCAATGCTCTCTCTCAACTCTACTGAGCCCCTGACCTACACAGATGAAGAGATTAAAGAAAAAGGTAAAAAGATTTATTAGTATCTCAATTTTCAAATTAGCATAGAGATGGCTGCTACTAATTCCAGAAATTTGAGATCATTAGGACCTCTAAAGCAGTCAGAGCTACTGTCTTCCTGTGTTTCTGGAATTCCTATGTATTTCTTCAAAGTGTTTGATGCTAATCCTTTTAATAAAATCAGGGAACCTGTGTTTTGGCCAAATCAGTGTTCTACTCTTCAGAGATTAATATGATAATTAGAAGTTTATCTCTTGGAGACTTGGAAGGAAAGACATAAGCTCACTCAATCCCACTGAGAGAAAGGAAGGTAAGCATAAAAAATTGATGTGGGATAGAGACTGTGTTCTGTTTGCGTCAATATCCTGACATAAGATTTTCAATAATAGACTCTTCTGATACATCTGACCTCTCTTATTAATGATACTGATGATTTATATTTATCTGGCTCAAACAAGGTACCAGTATGTGCAATGGTGTCCTCCTGGATCATAATTAATTTAGAAAATTCTGAGGATATGAAAGCAGAGAAACAATGTTATGACCACTGAAAAAGTCTCAATTATTCAATATGTCATGCTCCAGAAAAAAATAAAACCTTATCTCTGATTTCTAATCCCGTGTTTATCCTCCCCTCCTCCACCAAGACTAATTCTATTCTGCCACCCATGCAGCCTCAAATATGTCCCCAAATATTGTTAAGTCAACAGAAAGATCACTAGCTAAATGTTCTTTTCTCTCTACCTATTTGGCAATTTACTTTCTCCCTGACCCATGACAAGCCTACATCTTAACCCATGTGCATTCTCCTCTTACCTCTAGCAGAGACAATGAGGTCCCTACCCATTCCTGGGTTTATGAAATTTAAGTCCTTTCTGTTCAGCCGGAAGCACTGTTATACCTGTTTCTAAAGGTTTCTTGGGGAGATTTCTCTACTGGGGTATTTCCCCTGATAACTAGAGAAAAGCAGTAATTCTATTTCCCTATGGCTTAATTAATAGAAACCTCCTTCTCTGATATTTTCTCATTAGTTTTCCATAGTGTCAGGAACTCCAAGCATCTAAGTAAAGGCTTTACCTAGCAGGCTCATGAAGAAAGCTGCTCCTCCTACACCAGGTTCTGTGTAGGACCAATGCATTGTAGCCTCTGAAGCGAGTTAGTCAAGGACTCAGGCTGGTCATGCTTTGCATATTTCTATTCCTAGCCCCAGAGCCTTCATCCTAAGTCTCTTTATCTGAAGACATTGGCTGAGGTCCTTTTGCGTGTCTGTTATATCATAAGTGTGTGCCATAAGTAAAGTATGAACCTCATTTGATAGATTTGCCCAGAATCAACAGGTTATATGAATACACGTTCTTTTGAAGAATTACTTTCAACAGAATTATTTATTTATTTATTTATTTATTTATTTTTACTTCTCTATCCTCTGAAAGGGTAGTTAATTTTTTCAAGACCTGTTCATTTTTCTGAAAGAAGACATAATTCATTGCAACACCATTGATTACATAAAAGGCAATGCTATAATTAATTTGTTTACTTAGCTCAAGATACTTTTTGCCACAGTTGTAAACATAGACCATACCCTACTCTTTTAGCCCACATGCACATGATTAGTTCTAGTGGTTCCAAGGAAGATTTTAGCATAATGTGAAAATACCAATAATCTCTATATTGCAAAGAAAATTACACAATCTTAACTGTTCCCTGTGTTCATGCTTCTTGCAAGGTGAATTGGCAGCTCTTGCCATTAAAAGATAGAATCTCTTTCCCTTCCTCTATGTCTCCTTGTGACTGGATTGGGCCATAACAGAAGAGATTATGGGCCAGTTCTGAGCCTAGGCTTCAAGAGACTTTGTCTGCACACTTAGATTGTTTCAACACTCTAAACGGTAACTGGGTGAACACACTCAGAATCAGACTTCTGGAAAGTAAAACACCACACGAATGGGAATAGAATTGTCTTAGCTAATCTTGTCCCAGTTCAGCCTGCTCTAACCAACCAGTTGCTGACCTTGGATACATGAGTGAACCAGGACTAGAGAAACTACCCATTTAATTCCAGCCCAAATTCCTAACTCATGAAATTCTGAGACAAACATATAGGTTCTCTTTTAAGCCATTAACTTTTGGGGTGGCTTGTCATATAGCAAAATATAACTGATAAATTATATTAAATCATCCTTCCCACCTCCACAGTTTTGTTCCAAGTCCAATCTACTATTCATACCACACCAGGAATGTTATTCTAAGAGTGTAATGTCTTACTTAATCTCTTTGATGTCTTCACTTGTAGGTTGGATTAAACTCCAATTTCTCGAAGCATGACCTATAAGATTCTACATATTTTGCCTCCAGCCTTCATCTCATGACTGTGTCCCATCTATACATGCCTACATTTGGTTCCTTTAATGAACCTAGCTGTTTCTAAACTCAGGGAATCTGCACAAATGACTTATCTTACATGTTTTTCTGGCTGATTCCTTCTCAATCTTCAAGTTTCAGTTTAAATTCTACTGCACTGATGAAGTCTTATCTGTCACTTACTTCTAAGTGGATATTCATGTTTATTAATTATTTTGACTCACATTGCTAATTTGCTTTAGAAAGGATTATACTATTTGATATCTTAGCATTGTCAGAGAGTATATATTTTCTTCATCACCTTAAAATTATCATATGCTTTTAAAAATAAAACTTAGCTTTTAATATAATGCAATTATTATAATAAAAGTTAGAAACCATAAATAAAAAATTAAAAATAGAAATCATGCATCAAATTTTTATTCAAAGGTAATTTAAATTAGGTTAAACTTAATTTAAATTAGTTGAAATACCTAATCTCATTTTGTTTATCAATTGAGGGTTACAACCTGTTAATGAGTGAAATCAGTTCCAAGAATGTTTTTAATAACATAGAATAGGAAATAACAGAATAGAAAAGATGAAAAATATTGCATGGAGTAAGTGTAAGCATTGCTTTATAAAAATACTTTTCTATTAGAAGTATGAATATGAATGTGTAAATGTATGTATGTCCTAAATTATGATTTAAAGTATATTATTTATTGTGAATCACAACCAACAAAGTTTTTAGTGATCCCACTTGCTCCTTGTTACCCTAATTCTCTTTTCTCAATGGTAGTAAAATTCTATGAAAAAGTTGCACATGTATTTCCATTCTAGCCTTCACTCCTGAGTATCCAACTATGGAACAGCCTACTCAACATTTTTATTAGATGTCTAACAGTCCAGTTAAACTTAAAATATGCAAAACTAAACTTCTAGTATCCTTTCTCCCAACATCTTCCTGAAGTATTCTCTGTCAGTATTCTCTATGTTTTTAATGGCAACTCCACCATTCCAGTTGGTCATCCTTGACTGCCCTCTCACAGTCAATTTGCAGTCTATCAGGAAATTCTGTTGTTCTGTTGTCAAACTGAACCTAGAATTGGACTGACCACAGTTTTCCATCATCATTACCACTATCCTGATCTGAACCACCATCATCTCTCACTAGGGTTATTGCCGAAGCTCCCAAAGGACTGCAGCTACCCCACTTGCCTCCCTTCAATGTCTCCTCAACACAGAGGCGTGCCTGACTCTGTTAAACTCAATGTCAGATGATGTCTCTCCTCTGCTCCATACTTTCCAATAACTTCCCAATTCTCAGAGTAAATTAGAAAAATCTAAATCTTGTAATGACCTTCAAGTCTCTGTATCAGAGTGTCCCATCTTTTGGCTTCCCTGGGCCACACTGGAAGAAGAATTGTCTTGGACCACACATAAAATACACTAACACTAACAAGAACTGATGAGATGAAAAAAGTGTCACACAAAATCTCATTTTTAAAGAAAGTTTACAAATTTGTGTTGGGCCACATTCAAAGCTATCTTGGGCTACATGTGGCCTCCAGGCTGCAGGTGGGACAAGCTTGCTCTGCATAATCTATCTTCCCCCCACCCCCCGCCGAACTCATTGTCTAGTTTTCCAGACCTGTCCCTGATTCCATTTCCCCCATATCAGTCTCCTGATTCCTTAAACAGGTCAGAGGCTCACCCACTTCAGGGCTTTTTCACTAGCTTTTAGTACTGCCTGGCTTATTCTCCCTGACAGAGCAGGAGCATCACCATCTTGGACAAGTCCCTCATTCTAAAGTTCACCTTATTAAAAAACCACCTAAATCCAAAAAGCATCAGCCTAATGGCTAAGGTCAGCATGAATATAAGCCGTACATAACATCTCCAGCCAGAAACCTTCCAAACTCTTCCCCAACCAGAGACATGCTAGCCCCAAGATAGCCCTCCTCCGGCCAGGAAGATGCCAGCCTCGAGATAATCCCCCTCCAGCCGGAAAGGTGTCAGCCCCAAGATAACCTCCCCTCCTCCCAGAGACATTCCAACCCCAGCATAAAACTTCTCCCTCACACAGAAACATTCCAAGCTTGTAATACGCTCTTCACTTGAAAACCAACATAGACTCTTAGTCTGTAAGAGAAAGCAATCCTGACCGAAATCGGCCCCCCTTTCAGGTTTTATGCAAAGAAAACCTGTCTTGGACTGTGAAGTCATGTTTCGTGTTTCTTTCCTCTTTCTTTAACTTTTACACACCTTCCTTATGACTAACTCCATTTTCCTCAAATCTTTGTTCAATTGTGGCCCTCTAAATACGGTTCAACTTTACCAACCTGTTCTAAAATTATTATCCTGCTACCGACACCAGATCATCTTGTTCTATTTTCTTTTACATTTTCTACAGAATACATAGTTTCATGTAATAGTTATATTTTCTTGCTTATTTTTAGTGTGAATTTTAAAAATACCTCTCCTCCTTATAGCATAAGCTACAAAAAGGCAGGGAATTTTTTTGTCAGTTCTATTTTAAGGACCTAAAACAGTGCTTGGAGGAATAGCCTCAGTAAATATTTGTTGCATGAATGTAAAAATGGGTTATGTAATTATTTCCTTCATGGGTTAGCATCTTTAAAACTCACCAGAATTTTAGAGCCAAAAATAAAATTATTTAGAGGATTGAAATCTATTATTCATGTTTTTGTTAGTAAATATGCATGTATTTAATATTTTTTGTGTTTGTATTATTTAAGATAATTTGTCTATTTGAATACCAGATCTACTTTGTAATTATAATTTAAAATTTGTAATTGAAAAATTAACTTGGACTTTTAAAAATTAACTTCATTCAGGTAAAATTTAATAGTCAATAAAAATTACCCAGTTAATCAAGATACTAAGCTTACTATTTTAAGTTGAAATCTTACTTCATTGATCACAGTATTGAAACATTTGAAAGGATTTAAGACTTGCTTTATTTATAATTTTCTTTTTAGATTAAAAAGATTATTTTAAAAGTCTGATGAGGCTTTATTAAGTCAACAAATTGAGATTCTTAAAAATGAAATACGAGACAGGAGCAAGATGGCTGAATAGGAACAGCTCCAGCCTCCAGCTCCCAGCATAAGCGACACAGAAGATGGGTGATTTCTGCATTTTCAACTGAGGTACTGGGTTCATCTCACTGGGGAGTGCCAGACAATCGGTGCTGGTCCACGGGTGCAGCCCAACCAGTGAGAGCTGAAGCAGGGCGAGGCATCACCTCACCTAGGAAGCGCAAGGGGGAAGGGAATCCCTTTTCCTAGCCAAGGGAAACTGAGACACACAACACCTGGTAAATTGGGTAACTCCCACCCTAATACTATGCTTTACCAAGGGTCCTAGCAAATGGCACACCAGGAGATTATATCCCACACCTGGCTGGGAGGGTCCCACGCGCATGGAGCCTCCCTCATTGCTAGCACAGCAGTCTGAGATCTAACTGCAAGGCAGCAGTAAGGCTGTGGGAGGGGTGCCTGCCACTGCTGAGACTTAAGTAGGTAAACAAAGCCACCAGGGAAGCTTGAACTGGGTGGAGCCCACAGCAGCTCAAGGAGGCCTGCCTGTCTCTGTAGACTCCACCTCTGGGGACAGGGCATAGCTATACAAAAAGCAGCAGAAACCTCTTCAGATGTAAATGACACCATCTGACAGCTTTGAAGAGAGCAGTGGATCTCCCAGCAGGGAGATTGAGATCTGAGAACAGACAGACTGCCTGCTCAAGTGGGTCTCTGACCCCTGAGTAGCCTAACTGGGAGACATCCCCCACTAGGTGCAGACTGACACCCCACACCTCACATGGCAGAGTACACCCCTGAGACGAGTCTTCCAGAGAAAGAATCAGACAGGAACACTCGCTGTTCAGCAATATTCTATCTTCTGCAGCCTCCGCTGCTGATACCCAGGCAAACAGGGTCTGGAGTGGACCTCAAGCAATCTCCAACAGACCTACAGCTGAGGGTTCCGACTGATAGAAGGAAAACTAACAAACAGAAAGGACACCCACACCAAAACCCCATCAGTACATCATGATCATCAAAGACCAAAGACAGATAAAACCACAAAGATGGGGGAAAAGCAGGGCAGAAAAGCTGGAAATTCAAAAAATAAGAGCGCATCTCCCCCTCCAAAGGAACACAGCTCATCGCCGGCAATGAATCAAAGCCGGACAGAGAATGACTTTGACGAGTTGAGAGAAGTCTTCAGTCCATCAAACTTCTCAGAGCTAATGGAGGAACTACGTAACCAGTGCAAAGAAACTAAAAATCTTAAAAAAAGAATAGAAGAATGGATAACTAGAATAATCAACGCAGAGAAGGCCATAAACGAACTGACAGAGATAAAAACCATGACACGAGAAATACATGACAAATGCACAAGCTTCAGTAACCAACTCAATCAACTGGAAGAAAGAGTATCAGTAATTGAAGATCAAATGAATGAAATGAAGCTAGAAGAGAAGTCTAGAGAAAAAAGAGGAAAAAGAAATGAACAAAGCTGCCAAGAAGTATGGGATTATGTGAAAAGACCAAATCTACGTCTGATAGGGTTGCCTGAAAGTGATGGGGAAAATGGAACCAAGGTAGACAACACTCTTCAGGATATCATCCAGGAAAACTTCCCCAACCTAGTAAGGCAGGCCAACATCCAAATTCAGGAAATACAGAGAACACCACAAAGATACTCCTC